>NC_134831.1:175182960-175482960 GCF_004210375.1 Tachypleus tridentatus
AAGTATACATTATCAATAGAAGGAGATGGAAGAGGTGTAAAGTATACTCTTAATAGAAGGAGATGGAAGGTGTAAAATATACATTATCAATGTAGGAGATGGAAGGTGTAAAGTATACATTATTAATAGAAAGGAGATGGAAGGTGTAAAGAGTTATAAATTATGAATGGAAAGTGTAAAGCATACTTTAATAGAAAAGGAGGAGATGGAAGGTGTAAAAGAATACATTATCAACAGAAGGGGAGATGGAAGGAAGGTAAAAGTATACATTATCAATAGAAGGAGATGGAAGGTGTAAAAGTATTACTTGCATTATTAGGAGGAGATGGAATGGTGTAAAGTATACATTATTAATAGAAGGAGATGGAAGGTGTAAAGTATACATTATCAATAGAAAGTGTAAAGATGGAGGAAGTGTAAAATATACTTTATTAATAGAAGGAGATGGAAGGTGTAAAGTGTACATTATCAGTAGGAGCTGGAAGGTGTAAAGTATACATTATCAATAAAAGGAGATGGAAGGTGTAAATTATACTTTATTAATAAGAGGAGATAGAAGGTGTAAAGTATATTTTATTAATAGAAGGAGATGGGAAGGTGTAAAGTATACATTATGGCAACAGGAAGAAGGTGTAAAGTATACATTATCAATAGAAGGAGATGGAAGGTGTAAAGTATACTTTATTAATAGAAGGAGATGGAAGGTGTAAAGTGTACATTATCAGAAGGAGATGGAAGGTGTAAAGTGTACATTATCAGAAGGAGATGGAAGGTGTAAAGTATACATTATCAATAGGAGATGGAAGGTGTAAAGTATACATTATCAATAGAAGGAGATGGAAGGTGTAAAGTATACTTTATTTATAGAAGAAGATGGAAGGTGTAAAATATACTATTAATAGAAGGAAATGGAAGGTGTAAAGTATACATTATCAATAAAAGGAGATGGAAGGTGTAAAGTATACATTATCAATAGAAGGAGATTGAAGGTGTAAAGTGTACATTATCAATAGAAGGAGATGGAAGGTGTAAATTATACTTTATTAATAGGAGGAAATAGAAGGTGTAAAGTATACTTTATTAATAGAAAGAGATGGAAGGTGTAAAGTATATATAATTAACAGGAAAAAAGGTGTAAAGTATACATTATCAATAGAAGGAGGTGGAAGGTGTAAAGTATACTTTCTTAATAGAAGGAAATGGAAGGTGTAAAGTGTACATCATCATCGGAGAAGGATGGAAGGTGTAAAGTGTACATTATCAGAAGGAGATGGAAGGTGTAAAGTGTACATTATCAGAAGGAGATGGAAGGTGTAAAGTATACATTATCAATAGGAGATGGAATGTGTAAAGTATACATTATAAATAGAAGGAGATGGAAGGTGTAAATTATACTTTATTAATAGGAGGAGATAGAAGGTGTAAAGTATACTTCATTAATAGAATTAGATGGAAGGTGTAAAATATACATAATTAACAGCAAGAAAGGTGTAAAGTATAAATAATAAACAGCAAGAAAGGTGTAAAGTATACATTATTAATAGAAGGAGATGGAAGGTGTAAAGTATACATTATCAATAGAAGGAGATGGAAGGTGTAAAGTATACATTATCAATAGAAGGAGATTGAAGGTGTAAAGTGTACTTTATCAGTAGGAGATGGAAGGTGTAAAATATACATTATCAGTAGGAGATGGAAGTTGTAAAGTATACCTTATCAATAGAAAAAGATGGAAGGTGTAAAGTATACGTTATCAATAGAAGAAGATGGAAGGTGTAAAGTATACATTATCAATAGAAGGAGATGGAAGGTAAAAATATACATATACATTATCAACAAAAGGAGATGGAAGGTGTAAAGTATACATTATCAATAGAAGGAGATGGAAGGTGTAAAGTATACATTTTTAATAGAAGAGAGATGGAAGAGATGTAAATGAATACATTATCAACAGAAGGAGATGGAAGGTGTAAGTATACATTATAGAAGGAGATGGAAGGTGTAAATTATACATTTACATTAATAGGAGGATAGAAGGTGTAAAGTATACATTATTAATAGAAGGAGATGGAAGGTGTAAAGTATACATTATCAATAGAAGTAGATGGAAGGTGTAAATTATACTTTATTAATAGAAGGAGATGGAAGGTGTAAAGTGTACATAATTAAAAGCAAGAAAGGTGTAAAGTATAAATTATAAAGAGAAGGAAATGGAAGGTGTAAAGTATACTTTATTAATAGAAGGAGATGGAAGGGTAAAGTGTACATTATCAGAAAGGAGATGGAAGGTGTAAAGTGTACATTATCAGTAGGAGCTGGAAGGTGTAAAGTATACATTATCAATAGAAGGAGGTGGAAGGTGTAAATTATACTTTATTAATAGGAGGAGATGGAAGGTGTAAAGTATACTATTAATAGAAGGAAATGGAAGGTGTAAAGTATACATTATCAATAGGAGGAGTATACATTATCAATAGAAGGAGATAAGAATGTATAAAGTATACATTATCAATAAGAAAAGAGATTGAAGGTGTAAAAGTATACTTTATCAGATGGAGATGGAAGGTGTAAAATATACATTATCAGTAGGAGATGGAAGGTGTAAAGTATACCTTATCAATAGAAGGAAAAAGATGGAAGGTGTAAATTATACATTATCAAAAAAAAAAGATGGAAGGTGTAAAGTATACATTATCAATAGAAGGAGATGGAAGGGTGTAGGAGGAATTATACATTTTAATTAGAAGGAGATGGAAGGTGTAAAGAATACATTATCAACAGAAGGAGATGGAAGGTGTAAAGTATACATTATCAATAGAAGGAGATGGAAGGTGTAAATTATACTTTGTTAATAGGAGGAGATAGAAGGTGTAAAGTATACTTTATTAATAGAAGGAGATGGAAGGTGTAAAGTATACATTATCAATAGAAGGAGATGGAAGGTGTAAATTATACTTTATTAATAGAAGGAGATGGAAGGTGTAAAGTGTACATAATTAAAAGCAAGAAAGGTGTAAAGTATAAATTACAAAGAGAAGGAAATGGAAGGTGTAAAGTATACTTTATTAATAGAAGGAGATGGAAGGTGTAAAGTGTACATTATCAGAAGAAGATGGAAGGTGTAAAGTGTACATTATCAGTAGGAGCTGGAAGGTGTAAAGTATACATTATCAATAGAAGGAGATGGAAGGTGTAAAATATACTTTATAAATAGGAGGATATAGAAGGTGTAAAGTATATTTTATTAATAGAAGGAGATGGAAGGTGTAAAGTATACATAATCTAACAGGAAGAAATGTGTAAAGTATACATTATCAATAGAAGGAGATGAAAGTGTAAAGTATACTTTCTTAATAGAAGGAGATGGAAGGTGTAAAGTGTACATTATCAGAAGAAGAGGGTAGGTGTAAAGTATACATTATCAGTAGGAGATGGAAGGTGTAAAGTATACGTTATCAATAGAAGGAGATGGAAGGTGTAAAATATACATTATCAGTAGGAGATGGAAGGTGTAAAGTATACTATTAATAGAAGGAGATGGAAGGTGTAAAGTATACATTATGAATGGAAAGTGTAAAGCATACTTTCTTAATAGAAGGAGATGGAAGGTGTAAAGAATACATTATCAACAGAAGGAGATGGAAGGTAAAAAGTATACATTATCAATAGAAGGAGATGGAAGGTGTAAATTATACTTTATTAATAGGAGGAGATAGAAGGTGTAAAGTATACTTTATTAATAGAAGGAGATAGAAGGTGTAAAGTATACATTATCAATAGAAGGAGATGGAAGGTGTAAATTATACTTTATTAATAGAAGGAGATGGAAGGTGTAAAGTGTACATAATTAAAAGCAAGAAAGGTGTAAAGTATAAATAATAAAGAGAAGGAAATGGAAGGTGTAAAGTATACTTTATTAAGAGAAGGAGATGGAAGGTGTAAAATGTACATTATCAGAAGGAGATGGAAGGTGTAAAGTGTACATTATCAGTAGGAGCTGGAAGGTGTAAAGTATACATTATCAATAGAAGGAGATGGAAGGTGTAAAGTATACTTTATAAATAGGAGGATATAGAAGGTGTAAAGTATATTTTATTAATAGAAGGAAATGGAAGGTGTAAAGTATACATAATTAACAGGAAGAAAGGTGTAAAGTATACATTATCAATAGAAGGAGATGAAAAGTGTAAAGTATACTTTATTAATAGAAGGAGATGGAAGGTGTAAAGTGTACATTATCAATAGAAGGAGATGGAAGGTGTAAAATATACATTATCAGTAGGAGATGGAAGGTGTAAAGTATACTATTAATAGAAGGAGATGGAAGGTGTAAAGTATACATTATGAATGGAAAGTGTAAAGCATACTTTCTTAATAGAAGGAGATGGAAGGTAAAAAGTATACATTATCAATAGAAGGAGATGGAAGGTGTAAATTATACTATATTAATAGGAGGAGATAGAAGGTGTAAAGTACACTTTATTAATAGAAGGAGATAGAAGGTGTAAAGTATACATTATCAATAGAAGTAGATGGAAGGTGTAAATTATACTTTATTAATAGAAGGAGATGGAAGGTGTAAAGTGTACATAATTAAAAGCAAGAAAGGTGTAAAGTATAAATTATAAAGAGAAGGAAATGGAAGGTGTAAAGTATACTTTATTAAGAAGGAGATGGAAGGTGTAAAATGTACATTATCAGAAGGAGATGGAAGGTGTAAAGTGTACATTATCAGTAGGAGCTGGAAGGTGTAAAGTATACATTATCAATAAAAGGAGATGAAAGGTGTAAATTATACTTTATTAATAGGAGGAGATAGAAGGTGTAAAGTATATTTTATTAATAGAAGGAGATGGAAGGTGTAAAGTATACATAATTAACAGGAAGAAAGGTGTAAAGTATACATTATCAATAGAAGGAGATGGAAAGTGTAAAGTATACTTTCTTAATAGAAGGAAATGGAAGGTGTAAAGTGTACATTATCAGAAGGAGATGGAAGGTGTAAAGTGTACATTATCAGAAGGAGAGGGTAGGTGTAAAGTATACATTATCAGTAGGAGATGGAAGGTGTAAAGTATACGTTATCAATAGAAGGAGATGGAAGGTGTAAAGTATACTTTATTTATAGAAGGAGATGGAAGGTGTAAAATATACTATTAATAGAAGGAAATGGAAGGTGTAAAGTATACATTATCAATAAAAGGAGATGGAAGGTGTAAAGTATACATTATCAAGAGAAGGAGATTGAAGGTGTAAAGTGTACATTATCAATAGAAGGAGATGGAAGGTGTAAATTATACTTTATTAATAGGAGGAAATAGAAGGTGTAAAGTATACTTTATTAATAGAAGGAGATGGAAGGTGTAGAGTATATATAATTAACAAGAAAAAAGGTGAAAAGTATACATTATCAATAGAAGGAGGTGGAAGGTGTAAAGTATACTTTCTTAATAGAAGGAAATGGAAGGTGTAAAGTGTATATTATCAGAAGGAGATGGAAGGTGTAAAGTATACATTATCAGAAGGAGATGGAAGGTGTAAAGTATACATTATCAATAGGAGATGGAAGGTGTAAAGTATACATTATTAATAGAAGGAGATGGAAGGTGTTAAATTATACTTTATTAATAGGAGGAGATAGAAGGTGTAAAGTATACTTCATTAATAGAATTAGATGGAAGGTGTAAAATATACATAATTAACAGCAAGAAAGGTGTAAAGTATAAATAATAAACAGCAAGAAAGGTGTAAAGTATACATTATTAATAGAAGGAGATGGAAGGTGTAAAGTGTACATTATCAGAAGGAGATGGAAGGTGTAAAATATACATTATCAGTAGGAGATGGAAGGTGTAAAGTATACCTTATCAATAGAAAAAGATGGAAGGTGTAAAGTATACGTTATCAATAGAAGAAGATGGAAGGTGTAAAGTATACATTATCAATAGAAGGAGATGGAAGGTGTAAATTATACATTATCAACAAAAGGAGATGGAAGGTGTAAAGTATACATTATCAATAGAAGGAGATGGAAGGTGTAAAGTATATATTTTTAATAGAAGGAGATGGAAGGTGTAAAGAATATATTATCAACAGAAGGAGATGGAAGGTGTAAAGTTTACATTATCAATAGAAGGAGATGGAAGGTTTAAATTATACTTTATTAATAAGAGGAGATAGAAGGTGTAAAGTATACTTTATTAATAGAAGGAGATGGAAGGTGTAAAGTATTCATTATCAATAGAAGTAGATGGAAGGTGTAAAGTATACATTATCAATAGAAGTAGATGGAAGGTGTAAGTTATACTCTATTAATAGAAGGAGATTGAAGGTGTAAAGTGTACATAATTAAAAGCAAAAAAGGTGTAAAGTATAAATTATAAAGAGAAGGAAATGGAAGGTGTAAAGTATACTTTATTAATAGAAGTAGATGGAATGTGTAAATTATACTTTATTAATAGGAGGAGATAGAAGGTGTAAAGTATACATTATCAATAGAAGGAGATGGAAAGTGTAAAGTATACTTTCTTAATAGAAGGAAATGGAAGGTGTAAAGTGTACATTATCAGAAGGAGATGGAAGGTGTAAAGTGTACATTATCAGAAGGAGAGGGTAGGTGTAAAGTATACATTATCAGTAGGAGGTGGAAGGTGTAAAGTATACGTTGTCAATGGAAGGAGATGGAAGGTGTAAAGTATACTTTATTTATAGAAGGAGATGGAAGGTGTAAAGTATACTATTAATAGAAGGAAATGGAAGGTGTAAAGTATACATTATCAATAAAAGGAGATGGAAGGTGTAAAGTATACATTATCAAGAAAAGGAGATGGAAGTTGTAAAGTATACATTATCAATAGAAGGAGATTGAAGGTGTAAAGTGTACATTATCAATAGAAGGAGATTGAAGGTGTAAAGTGTACATTATCAATAGAAGGAAATGGAAGGTGTAAATTATACTTTATTAATAGGAGGAAATAGAAAGTGTAAAGTATACTTTATTAATAGAAGGAGATGGAAGGTGTAAAGTATATATAATTAACAGGAAAAAAGGTGTAAAGTATACATTATCAATAGCAGGTGGTGGAAGGTGTAAAGTATACTTTCTTAATAGAAGGAAATGGAAGGTGTAAAGTGTACATTATCAAAAGGAGATGGAAGGTGTTAAGTGTACATTATCAGAAGGAGATGCAAGGTGTAAAGTATACATTATCAATAAAAGGAGATGGAAGGTGTAAAGTATACATTATCAATAGAAGGAAATGGAACGTGTAAAGTATACATTATCAATTGAAAGAGATGGAAGGTGTAAAGTATACACTATCAATAAAAGGAAATGGAAGGTGTAAAGTATACATTAACAACGGAAGGAGATGGAAGGTGTGAAGTATACATTATGAGTAGAAGGAGATAAAAGGTGTAAAGTATACATTATCAGAAGGAGATGGAAGGTGTAAAATATACATTATCAGAAGGAGATGGAAGGTGTAAAGTATACATTATCAATAGAAGGAAATGGAAGGTGTAAAGTATACATTATCAATGGAAAGAAATGGAAGGTGTTAAGTATACACTATCAATAAAAGGAAATGGAAGGTGTAAAGTATACATTAACAACGGAAGGAGATGGAAGGTGTGAAGTATACATTATGAGTAGAAGGAGATAAAAGGTGTAAAGAATACATTATCAATAGAAGGAGATGGAAGGTGTAAAGTATACATTATCAACAAAATGAGATGGAAGGTGTAAAGTATACATTATTAAGAAAAGGAGATTGAAGGTGTAAGGTATACATTATCAATGGAAAGAGATGGAAGGTGTAAAGTATACACTATCAATACAAGGAAATGGAAGGTGTAAAGTATACATTATCAATAGAAGGAGATGGAAGGTGTAAAGTATACATTATCAATAGAAGGAGATGGAAGGTGAAAAGTATACTTTATCAATAGAAGGAGATCGAAGGTGTAAAGTATACATTATCAAAAGAAGGAGATGGAAGGTGTAAAGTATACTTTATTAATAGAAGGATATGGAAGGTGTAAAGTATACATTATCAATAGAAGGAGATGGAAGGTGTAAAGTATACATTATCAATAAAAGGAGATGAGGTGTAAAGTTATCATTATCAATAAAAGGAGATAGAAGGTGTAAAGTATACTTTATTAATAGAAGGAGATAGAAGGTGTAAAGTATACATTATCAATAGAAGGAGATGGAAGGTGTAAAGTATACTTTATTAATAGAAGGAGATGGAAGGTGTAAAGTGTACATTATCAATAGAAGGAGATGGAAGGTGTAAAGTATACTTTATTAATAGAAGGAGGTGGAAGGTGTAAAGTGTACATTATCACTAGAAAAAGATGGAAGGTGTAAAGTATTCTTTATTAATAGAAGGAGATGGAAGGTGTTAAGTATACATTATCAATGGAAGGTGTAAAGTATACATTATCAATGCAAGGTGTAAAGTATACATTGTCAATAGAAGGATATGGAAGGTGTAAAGTATACATTATCAATAGAAGGAGATGGAAGGTGTAAAGTATACTTTATTAATCTAAGGATATGGAAGGTGTAAAGTATACTTTATCAATAGAAGGAGATGGAAGGTGTAAAGTGTACATAATCAATAGAAGGAGATGGAAGGTGTAAAGTGTTCATTATCAATAGAAAGAGATGGAAGGTGTAAAGTATACTTTGTTACTGTTATATACACCAGTGTTTATTTTATTGGTTGTTGTCAACAGATGGTGTAAATAAAGAAGCTAGTTATGGTGTCATGGTATTGTTACTTTATATACACCAGTGTTTATTTTATTGGGTGTTGTCAACAGATGGTGTAAATAAAGAAACTAGTTATGGAGTCACGGTATTGTTACTTTATATACACCAGTGTTTATTTTATTGGTTGTTGTCAACAGATGGTGTAAATAAAGAAGCTAGTTATGGAGTCATGGTATTGTTACTTTATATACACCAGTGTTTATTTTATTGGGTGTTGTCACCAGATAGTGTAAATGAAGATGCTAGATTGTTGATAAATTAATCTAACCTTGAAGAAACTTTCTAATCTTTTTTTTTTACGTATCTCTTTATCTAGTGTGTCAGTTTACTAGTTACGTGACTAAGTAAAGACTTTTGTGATGTTAATAACAATAGAAACTTATTGTCATCAAATAATTAGGATAATAGCTTCCACTTGTGCTTAAATTAAGTTACATGTTGAACAGCGAAATCTGTTGGTGATTATAGCCTGTTCTATGTAAATGTTTTTGTTTCAACCTTGATAACCAGCATCTTGTAGCCGTTTCCTGTAGCCTAATAAATGTTTCAAAAGCTAAAAGGAATAGATAATCAGTTTACCAAGAAACTTCAGCCCTAAAACCTGTAGTTTTCAAACTTCTTTGCACAATTTATTTATGTGCTGGTCTATTGGTGGTTTTTCACAACAAACAAGAATACAATCAACACTGGTGTTTATTAACACTATTGTGTTGTATAGGCATGATTTCACCCAGTTCAAAGAAGCTGAGTGATGTATCCACAATAACATAAAGTTGCTGACCAAGAGGCGATATGTGGTTCCCTACCGGTAGTGGACGGTACTACAAGTTGTGTTTGTGGTAAACCATTTGGCCATGTACAGAATAATTTAACGACTCAATACCCTGCACTTTAAGCATTTGGTAAGTATCTTGAGTAATATGACCAAGCAGTGTTGTGTGCGTAGCTTAATGATTTATGTGTCCAAGCTAATGTTTGTAACTCGTAGTAAAAATGAACTTTATAGCTTAGGACCAGGTTGTGCTGTAATAGTGGTAACAAGAGTGGGCGGTGGGTGCTGTTTACTAGTTGTCTATCAGAAATTAAGACAGTATTGCGCTGACAGCTTTTGTGATGTTAGTCCCTCGTGGAACAGCAAGAAGTGTCAGGACGTCCAACTAAAATCTGGGTCTCGATTCGTTGTGGTAAACACAACAGTTTGTCCAATTTGGCTTTGTTCTGAAAAGAAATCCAGTAAAATTAACAAGTTTTAATTTCCTAAATTATAAAGGGACGATTAATATAATTTATTTAAAATGAATTTTGTTAATATTCAGGTTATGATTTATATGTATGGTTTAATTTAAATCCCCAAAATATGACGTTTTCAAATAGTTTGATTTTATCCGATAGATGACTCTACAATCGATTACATCTCGCCCCTTTCCCGGAACGCACTCATCAGTTTTGCAACTATTCGTTTGATCGATGTGTTTAGTGATTTTGTTTGTTTTTTACATTCAGAAAATTTGGTACCTCCGTGTAATTTAATATTGTACATTCTCGTAAATATTTGGTTTCAAGAAACATGCAATGATTGCTACGTCTATCACATTTGCACCATGCTGTATAGAGTAACGAGTAGTGGAATATGTCGAAATGTACTAATTGTACTTGGTGAACATTAGAACTGATATAAGAATATTATGCTAAGAAACCGGATAACTAGTGATCAGTAAATAACTGTAATATTGTGTTAAGAAACCGGATAACTAGTGATCAATCAATAACTGTAATATTGTGTTAAGAAACCGGGAAACAAGTGATCAGTCAATAACTGTAATATTATGTTAAGAAACCGGATAACTAGTGATCAGTCAATAACTGTAATATTGTATTGAAAACCGGGAAACAAGTGATCAGTCAATAACTGTAATATTGTGTTAAGAAACCGGGAAACAAGTGATCAGTCAATAACTGTAATATTGTGTTAAGAAACCGGGAAACAAGTGATCAGTCAATAACTGTAATATTGTGTTAAGAAACCGGGAAACAAGTGATCAATCAGTAACTGTAATATTGTGTTAAGAAACCGGATAACTAGTGATCATTCAATAACTGTAATATTGTGTTAAGAAACCAGGAAACAAGTGATCAGTCAATAACTGTAATATTGTGTTAAGAAACCGGATAACTAGTGATCAGTAAATAACTGTAATATTGTGTTAAGAAACCGGATAACTAGTGATCAGTCAATAACTGTAATATTGTGTTAAGAAACCGGATAACTAGTGATCAGTAAATAACTGTAATATTGTGTTAAGAAACCGGATAACTAGTGATCATTCAAAAACTGTAATATTGTGTTAAGAAACCGGATAACTAGTGATCAATCAGTAACTGTAATATTGTGTTAAGAAACCGGATAACTAGTGATCAGTCAATAACTGTAATATTGTGTTAAGAAACCGGGAAACAAGTGATCAGTCAATAACTGTAATATTGTGTTAAGAAACCGGGAAACAAGTGATCAGTCAATAACTGTAATATTGTGTTAAGAAACCGGATAACTAGTGATCAATCAATAACTGTAATATTGTGTTAAGAAACCGGATAACTAGTGATCAATCAATAACTGTAATATTGTGTTAAGAAACCGGATAACTAGTGATCAGTAAATAACTGTAATATTGTGTTAAGAAACCGGATAACTAGTGATCAGTCAATAACTGTAATATTGTGTTAAGAAACCGGAAACAAGTGATCAGTCAATAACTGTAATATTGTGTTAAGAAACCGGATAACTAGTGATCAATCAGTAACTGTAATATTGTGTTAAGAAACCGGATAACTAGTGATCAATCAATAACTGTAATATTGCGTTAAGAAACCGGGAAACAAGTGATCAGTCAATAACTGTAATATTGTGTTAAGAAACCGGATAACTAGTGATCAATCAATAACTGTAATATTGTGTTAAGAAACCGGATAACTAGTGATCAGTCAATAACTGTAATATTGTGTTAGAAACCGGATAACTAGTGATCAATCAGTAACTGTAATATTGTGTTAAGAAATTGGATAACTAGTGATCATTCAATAACTGTAATATTGCGTTAAGAAACCGGGAAACAAGTGATCAATCAGTAACTGTAATATTGTGTTAAGAAACCGGATAACTAGTGATCATTCAATAACTGTAATATTGTGTTAAGAAACCGGGAAACAAGTGATCAATCAGTAACTGTAATATTGTGTAAAGAAATAAGGACCTCAAAGACAGGAACGTAAAGGTAACACTTTCTTTGCCAACATCAACTGTCTGATATCTTTGAGCTATAGTATCATTTTCTTTATTAATAGCTGTTGATATTCTCACGTTAGGTAACAATTTCTCTACTAGTTGATATTAAGAGGTATATGCATTATTCTAGACAAACACAGACTTTAAGACAACCGTACATTTATTTAGAAAACATTAAAGTAGACACTACCTTCCTATTAGCATCCTGTTTCAGCTGATAAGCTTGTATTTTCAAGGTCGAACGTTTCCTTGGTAACTTGTTAGAGTCGTTTATTACCAGTTCTTAGTTTTGTTTCTGTTATTATAATCCTATTTCTAAACGTAACTCTTCTCACAGATCTTACCAAAACAAAACTATACACGTCTTCTACAATCCCCTGAATTATTAAGTAATATTATACATAGATAGGTTAATATTTTGTATCATAAAGATGTCAATATTAAGAGAGAAGCATCGTGATTGGGGCGCCACCTAGTGGCATGGTTAACGTGCACAAGACCGACCTGACTGGACCCAAGAGTTGTGTTTTTTATCCTCTTTCTCTGTATCGGAATTCTTAGCCATACATGTGTGACGAAGCTTTAAGAGTACTTTGGTGGCTATGTTGAACCTGCAATAGGTCAGAACAGAAACAAAAATTTACATCACACACAACTTATTTTTAAGTTCACAATTTGTAATAGTGTATTGATTGTTCTAATTTTAGGAGTTAAATCGCTAAGTCTTGTGAATCGTTATTCATGTGACTGAAACCATGGTGAAAGCAAAGTTACAGTGGCAAGGTTAAAATGGATCATTATTGTTATCTTTTTCATATTGTGTGTGTGAAACCTGAAGTACCACTGAATTGTGAAACCTAACAGTATATATGTATGGTCACAGTTATCCAATACCTTTCACGTTTTAAACTGCAACCTGAAGTAACATTAAGTTTTCTAAGTTCATTTTAGTTCAAGTTATTTATTACAATTTATAAAACGTTTCTAGTTAAAAGGAACAGTTAAGAACTAAACATTTCTTCTTTTGAAATACATCTGTATAAACTATGATCAAATTTCGAATCATTATAATTATGCAAAACTGAAACACATTAAGAAAATTTTTCTTTTACAACAAAGTTTTGCTTCTTGAACACTGGTATTCCTTATAGATGTTTGGCTACTGATCACGAAAATCCATCCACATTTGCCCGTCACGTACCATTTTATTGAAATCTTCAGTTTCACCAGGACATTGCTACAATGGAAAAACGATATCAGGACAACTGGAATCCGTCAATGCTTGCTGACTACTGTTGAACACTGCAACACATTGAATACAAGCTAAAATCAGGACCAAAACACTTTTAATTACATTGAACTTAATAGCGTATTAGAAACAAACGCAATTAAATACGTTATTGCCGGTAAACAGTTAACTGTCTATTTCTCAGAGTTCCTATGTGATGAAGCACACCCAAAACTATATTTGTACATACCCACCAGGTACCTGTCACAATCAACAAAAACTTTTCAAAAAAAATTGTTGTGCAATGTAATCGGTATCTACTGCGGGCGCGACATTAATAGCCCCTTGTACTAAAAATATAATGAGGAAGAAAGCATTTGTTGCTTATTGACTTGTAAAGTATTAAAGATGATATACTGTTTTACAATGACAGTTTATATGTAGATTCTAACAACAGAACAATACCAATGTCAGATTGTTTTATAATAAATCTGTAGATGTAGATTCTAACAACAGAACAGTACCAATGTCAGATTGTTTTATAATAAATCTATAGATGTAGATTCTAACAACAGAACAGTACCAATGTCAGATTGTTTGATAATAAATCTGTAGATGTAGATTCTAACAACAGAACAGTACCAATGTCAGATTGTTTGATAATAAATGTGTAGATGTAGATTCTAACAACAGAACAGTACCAATGTCACATTGTTTTATAATAAATCTGTAGATGTATATTCTAACAACAGAACAGTACCAATGTCAGATTGTTTGATAATAAATCTGTAGATGTAGATTCTAACAACAGAACAGTACCAATGTCAGATTGTTTGATAATAAATGTGTAGATGTAGATTCTAACAACAGAACAGTACCAATGTCAGATTGTTTGATAATAAATGTGTAGATGTAGATTCTAACAACAGAACAGTACCAATGTCAGATTGTTTGATAATAAATCTGTAGATGTAGATTCTAACAACAGAACAGTACCAATGTCAGATTGTTTGATAATAACTGTTAAGATGTAGATTCTAACAACAGAACAGTACCAATGTCAGATTGTTTGATAATAAATCTGTAGATGTAGATTCTAACAACAGAACAGTACCAATGTCAGATTGTTTGATAATAACTGTTAAGATGTAGATTCTAACAACAGAACAGTACCAATGTCAGATTGTTTGATAATAAATGTGTAGATGTAGATTCTAACAACAGAACAGTACCAATGTCAGATTGTTTGATAATAAATCTGTAGATGTAGATTCTAACAACAGAACACAACCAATGTCAGATTGTTTGATAATAACTGTTAAGATGCAGATTCTAACAACAGAACAGTACCAATGTCAGATTGTTTGATAATAAATCTGTAGATGTAGATTCTAACAACAGAACAGTACCAATGTCAGATTGTTTTATAATAACTGTTAACATGTATATTCTAACAACAGAACAGTACCAATGTCAGATTGTTTGAAAAACTGTTTGGATTCAGAATTTTTCTCCTGATGACACAGGTATGATAGATCTCGATGATACAGGATTATAATACAGCTATGATAACTGTTTATGACACAGGTAAAGCAGTTGTTTATAACACAGTTAACCTTCAGTGACACGGGTACAATCACTTGTTAAACAATACAAGGACTATTATTTCCACAGCTATTATAGTTTTGGTACAACAAATAATTATCGAAGATGGAAAATATGTTTAACGTTCTAGTCAGAACATTTTGGTCAGGGCTCTGTTTTTATCGTCACAAGTCTGATTATATTTTTAGTACAGTGGACAGTATGCATGGCTTGGTGGAATGTGTAATAACAGATCTCAAGAAACTGTTTAACATCACCCGAACCACTTTATTATAGCTAAAATTATAGATTTACAAATCATGACCTTAATCTGAACATTGTGGTCAACATGGTCATCGTTTCAAACTTCACACTAAAATTAACATGGTCAACGTTTTAATTAACCGATCTTAACTGGACCCTATAACTAACATTTCTGGCAATTAACTTTCAGATGGAAAGCAATAATTGAACCAAATGGTTTTTTGTGTGTATCACTGTTTCTATGTTTTAACATGCTTGTTCTTGTGTGTTTGAACCTGAAAGTTTTATATGTTTGTATAGTTTCTTAAACTTATTGTGTAGCATTTTAAAGATCGTACCCTTTTGTGACAACGGCAGATTTTAACCTATGGGCATCATTGTCAATGACGTCATGTCGTTCAGCCACTTCTCAGCTTTCTGCGAGACTTCCTGAACTGAAGGGGCGGAGGCGTACCAAGCAGCTTGACTAGTGTTAGTGTCTACATTCCACAAGTTGTATAGGTTATCAGGTGGCAGCACCTTGAAGTGTTATCTAGAAAACAGTGAAATATTATTTGTTAGTTTGGAGCAGCAGATAAAACAAGGGTGACAACAGAATATTCCGAAACTTCTAAAGTGACTGTAAGAGGTGAGAACACTCGTATGTAACAGTTACTTTCCTTTAATATGTAAATACAATACTGGGTCACAGATTTTTCTACTCTCGTCAGAGAAGACAGTGTAGTTAACAATTCCAATTTTTACGACGCGACAAAATATTTCAAATTGACGGATTAAACCACATAAAGATTGTGATACGTTTTTGTCTATTTAATAACCGACTAAGATGAGAGTATACAAGCCAGCAGACATGCGCAGTCGAGTATAATAGATCGAAGTTTCTCGTCCATATTTCTTCCAATTACAGATTTTTTTTTATTTAAACCTGAAGTTTTTCAATTATATTAGACACTACGTCACAATTTTTTTCAAGGAAACAAATTTGCTGTTTTTATTATGAAGTTTGAAAGTATCCTCTGATATACGTGAGAAATGACAGTGTCGTAAAAAGTGTTTCTTTGTTTAGAATTAAACACAAACCTACATAATGGGCTATCCGTGCTCTGGCAACCACAGGTATCGAAACCCGGTTTTTAGTGATGTGTGTCTGCAGACATACCACTGTGCCACTAGGAGGCTGTAAAAAGTGTGTTAATGTAGCTTCATTTCGTACCAAGAAAGTTCAATTATAAATTCATTGTTTAAAGTGTCAAAAGACTGGCGATGTTTCCTTTATCAGCAATTGACTTGATAAAATGTAACATTGACTTGGATAAAATGTAACATTGACTTGATAAAATGTAACATTGACTTGGATAAAATGTAACATTAACTTGATAAAATGTAACATTAACTTGATAAACTGTAACATTAACTTGATAAACTGTAACATTCACTTGGATAAAATGTAACATTGACTTGGTAGATCAGGTATAAAGAAGTAAGAAAGAAGATAAAACAAATATTTATAATAGTTGTGGTTTATAGACTTTATTTTGACCTCTATCCATCTCATGTGGTTATGTTTTTCACACTAAACACACGTTGGTAGTGGATTTTGACTAACCGTCAGAGATTATAATACAAGAGTTTTGCTTTTTTTAAAGAAAAGAGGTTCAATTGAGTTAAGGTGAATATTTCTCTCATTGAACAATTTGTGTTATAAACAAGATAACAAGTTATTTAATGTACAAATTAAAACTTTCCAAGTTATAATCGGTTCTGTATATCGTAGAGCGCGTGAGATAGTTTTATGTACGGAGGAGAGATCAAGCCTTGGATTTTACAGTTATAAACTCTGAACTTTATCGCTGTGTTATCAGTGGATAGTTTTCGAAATTAACGTACATACATAGCTGTAATTATAACAGTGTATACTATTACAATAGTGATATTAATGTACGCTAACAGATTGATGTCAGCAGGTTTAACATTACAGTTTGTGGTAAAGCAGTAAATCTTTAGAGCCCACAAACTCACCTGAAACAGTCTCCTACTGAAAAGTGGTCTTCCATATTTCAACTATAATTGTTTACCTTACTCAAGCGTAATAATAAATAATCAGTCTGAGTGGTGGTCCTAAACTCTTCCCAGTACACACACATACGACTTTTACCTCACTCTAGCCGAGTCTAGCGTAATAGTAGAGAAACAGACTGTGTTGAGTTTTGCGGCTTCTAGATGGCAGCACTTTATTATACTGTGGCTGAGTCATATCCTGTGTTGTTTAGCATGGTAAACGTTCATTAGCTGAAGTCATTCTCTCAAACGATACTAGTATATGTAACAATGTCTATGTAGTGTTGATAAATGCATGTATGAATGAATATATGTATTAGTAGTTCGACTCTGTGGATACTTCAACACCCTAGAATTTATTGATAAGAGAACCCTGGAGCTGTGCAAATAATAAATACAATAGACCCACACGACCAAAGATGGGGCTCACGATATTACCCACGTCACATGAGGGTACTCACGATATTACCCACATCACATGAGGGAATCATGATGTTACACATGTTACATGAAGTAGGATATAACAAGAATGAATCAGGTAAATTGAGAACACAACTGCCAAGCAACGTACACATGATAATAACTCCTAAGTCTCAGTCAAGAGTCAATAGATACAGTTTAACTTTGTACAACAAAGTTAGTCAAACCTAGTGTTATGTTAGAACCTACCCAATTATCCCACTACTTCAAGGGAAGTCAGCATACCTGAAAACGCCACATGTGTATGCATGTTAATAACTATGTACATGCGTAACAATAATGACACGCGCACGGTCGGCTATGTCGAGTGTAGAAGGTGTGTGCTCGACTAAAAGTGGGTGATGATTTTATGTAAACAGAAAGGAGGATGGTAAGACGACATTAGGTGTACATCTGTTTGTATTGAAGTGTTAGCTGTTTGCCCCATTTATTAGTGGAATTTTAAGTCGCTTTAATATTATCAAATGGCCTCAGAAGAACTTCATAAGTAAAAAAATCGTCGCATTCACCATATAGTTTGTTGTTGTTTGTTTCAAAATGGTCTCCCGCAACCCTACTATCTCAGTAGTCCTTTCTCGCAAACCTGCTGTTCAAGTATTGTGTTTTACTGTTTGTTTTAAAACAAAACTACACGATGGGAAATTAAGCCAAGGATTTTAGTATTTAAGTCTATAAACTTACCGTTGACCCACCAGGGTGGCACTTCTCAACACAACCATGTTAAACTACTGACTCAAAGCGGATTACATACATTTTAAAATCTCAAAACTATGTTTTACAGAAAAACGGTTGTTAGACAGCTGAAGTAGATTCACCATCCAAACATTTGTACAGCTGACAATTTTGATAGAGTTGACTGGTAATACCCTAAAGCTTTACCATGCTATAGCTTTGGAACACAGTTGTTTTTTTTTGGTGAGTGCTTTTACACCATAGACATTGAGCAAGAAACCATTTTGTAGCGTCAGGAAAGCGCATGAAACCCATTTAGAAGCTGTAAATATTGATTTTTTAAAGATGGTTGATGAACTTCAAGTGTAAAGTTCATTCACCTTTTGATTGCAGTTCTCCTGAGACTCGGAGCAATAAAACATTGCAGTTCTCTGGGTGCTCCAATATAACCTGTCTTTTCATGGTGGGCAGATAGGAAAAAAGAGGTGATTATTGTGTTAGTGCCCATTAAATAGCTTTGAAATCTCGCCAATCTTTTGGAAGTAAGCTTGAAGAAAAGAGAGTATTCATCACATTATATAATACTCCACTACCTTTAGTTGTCTCCTGGTTCAGTCTTCGTATCTTGCTGTGACATAATCAACATTATTTGCTCCTTGTTTGATAACGCTGGCAACTCTCGAAACGTTATAGCAAGAGTTCCATCACACTGTGTTGTAGATGTAATGTGTTGGAATGTTCACCGGCCTTTCACTTTACATAGATGTAATGTGTTGGAATGTTCACCGGCCTTTCACTTTACATAGATGTAATGTGTTGGAATGTTCACCGGCCTTTCACTTTACATAGATGTAATGTGTTGGAATGTTCACCGGCCTTTCACTTTACATAGTTGTAATGTGTTGGAATGTTCACCGGCCTTTCATTTTACATAGATGTAATGTGTTGGAATGTTCACCGGCCTTTCACTTTACATAGATGTAATGTGTTGGAATGTTCACCGGCCTTTCACTTTACATAGATGTAATGTGTTGGAATGTTCACCGGCCTTTCACTTTACATAGATGTAACATGTTAGAATGTTCACTGGCTTTAACTTCAGATAGATGTAACATGTTAGATGTTCACTGGCCTTTAATCTTAGATAGGGACTGTAACATGTTAGAATGTTCAGAGATTGAAACACGTGTGACTATCTATTTAAGATATCCTAGTATTGGAGTCTTACACAAAACATTATATATGCTTTTATAAGATGAAATATAGAGAACTTTAATTGCTCTATAACTGATTTGTTTCAAAATCTATACTTTTCTAATATTTCATCTATTAGGATTTTTTGAATATCGTAAACAAACTTAAGCTAATCCGTAAGCTGCACGTGCTGCTTTCAAGTGTCGCAAGACCTATTGTCCAATCAAAGGCCAAATATTATAAATTTTAATAAATAAATACCTTCTATACAGAAGTATATCTTAGGACGCAGTTGCTCTCTAGTTACCCACCACTAATATAGGACTTTTAGAATACAAACTTCTGTTGTTGTTGGGTTTTTTTCTCCATGTCTTCTATTGGTCAAATAATCACAACTCACGAAGTAGTTAATTCGTTACTTTTGTAGTTACCGCTTTAATGAGCGAAAACATTTTTCATGTCAAACACAGAAATGAAAAGACCGATAAAACTTAGAATTCAGGTGAAAACTACTGTTTTCTTTGCATGTGTTTGGGTCACACACTGGTACTGCGGCAAGTCTATGGATTTATAACGCTAAGATCAGTGGTTCGGGAAACTCAGCAGATATTCCGATTTGGCTTTTCTAAAAGAAAACACGGGCGTACGTTTAGATCTGTATTTGTGTCTTTAGGCTATAATTACAGATAAGTGCTTTTTTTTTTCATTTGCTAAATGAGACTTTAACATAAAAACTTCTAACGAATACGGTATATTTATAACATGATTCAGAGAAACTCCAATTGCTTTGGTAACTATTCACTTTTGTGCTGGAACTTAATAATTAATTCTTGAAGTTCTATGTTCCCTATTGTTCAAGCATAAAAAATAAGTCTTAAACTATGGGGCGTTCATTAGGCTTCTGGTGATATCAATTTTAACATTGCAAATTAGAAGATAGGATTGCCATCTTGTGAGCATTTCCTGTTGTTAGTGACCTTTTAGTAAAATATTAATCATGATATTTTTGTTTGTTCTTTCGCCGCTTAAAACAGCGCGTGACCATTTTCTTGTACGTTTTGCCTCGATAATTTTTGAGGACTTTAAAGTTAGATAGAATTTTTTAACATAACTTAATACAATTTATATCTTATGGATAAAGTAAATATAAAAAAGAAAGTATTAATTTGTTTTTGGGTAAGATGGTGTCATTCTCTAAATTTAGGTACCGACTGCAGCGAAACCTTGTGTTTCATAATAAAGCAATTTCGAAATCAATGATTAAGCCTTACCTCATTTCCAAATTTAAACTCGTGAAGCAAAAACAGTTTTACCCGATTTCAAGCTCTAAACTGAATTACAACATTTTGGCGTCTTTACACTTAAAAATTGGGTAAATAATTTTGTAGAAATTCCAACTTTGTATAATAGTCTTTCTAATTCGGTAAACATTTCATCATATATTTTCGGTTCTGCCTAATATGCCCAACAACCCTTAGGTTCTGCCTAATATGCCTAACAACCCTTAGGTTCTGCCAAACAACCCTTAGGATTTGCCTAACAACCCTTAGGTTCTACCTAACAACCTTTAGGTTCTGCCTAACAACCATTTTACTTTCGTGTAAATTTCATATTTTTGTTTAATGTTTCTATAATTAATATTGGCGACTTTGGTAATTTGTAAAGCAAGTTATGCAGTATTTGACTTCTATACTACAGAGATTTAACCTTTGTAGTATTCTATTATTTAAGTTATAATATTATATTTTAGTTTTATTCTAGCTTATAACTTATATTTTAGTATGTGTGTTTTTATGACAACAAAGCCACATCAGACCATCTGCCGAGTCCACCAAAACAAACCAAACCATCTGCTGAGACCACCAAGGGGAATCGAAGTATATTTCAGTGAGCTCTTTAATGCAAGTTGGCTTGGAATACATTTAAAGAGTAAATATAAATCGGATATTAGCTTAGTAAACCACAATGATGCGAAGTCCGAAATCTTTAATGTTTGATATGTGAAAGTTTATTTCTTATCATTTTTTCTATGTGTTTATTACAGTGCTTCATTGTGCTTGTTTGTGTATTTTGAATTTCGCTCAAAGCTACTCGAGGACTATCTGCGCTAGCAGTGTAAGACTAGAGGAAGGCAGCTAGTCATCACCACCCACCTCCAACTCTTCGGCTACTTTTTACCAACAAATAGTGGGGATTGATCGTCATATTATAATGCTCCCATGGCTGAAAGGGCGACCATGTTTGGTGCGACGAGGATTCGAACCCGCGATCCTCAGATTACGAGTCTTAACCCACCTGATTAAAATCAACATTTATTTGCCCCTCAGTGTCACAGCATTGCGTTTACAGAATGACGATGCTAACCTCAGTGTCACAGCGGTACGTTTACAGAATGACGATGCTAACCTCAGTGCCACAGCGGTACGTTTACAGAATGACGATGCTAACCTCGGTGTCACAGCGGTACAGAATGACGATGCTAACCTCGGTGTCACAGCGGTACTTTTACAGAATAACGATGCTAACCTCAGTGTCACAGCGGTACGTTTACAGAATGACGATGCTAACCTCAGTGTCACAGCGGTACGTTTACAGAATGACGATGCTAACCTCAGTGCCACAGCGGTACGTTTACAGAATGACGATGCTAACCTCAGTGCCACAGCGGTACGTTTACAGAATGACGATGCTAACCTCAGTGCCACAGCGGTACGTTTACAGAATGACGATGCTAACCTCAGTGCCACAGCGGTACGTTTACAGAATCACGATGCTAACCTCGGTGTCACAGCGGTACGTTTACAGAATGACGATGCTAACCTCGGTGTCACAGCGGTACAGAATGACGATGCTAACCTCAGTGTCACAGCGGTACGTTTACAGAATAACGATGTTAAAATCGGGGGGTGATTCCTCTCCGTGGACACAGAAGATAGTCCAATGTTCCTTTGCTATAATAAAAACACACTCTCTCATACTCACACACATATAGTGGCACAGCGGCAAGTCTGTATTCTAATAACGCTAGAAATCGGGTTTTGATACCCGTGGTGAGTACAGACCGTCCTTGGTGTAGTTTTGTGTTTAAAAGCAAAGAAACGAATCTTTGTCTTTTTATCGTTATACATCATCAATCTTGTACCAGTCGTTTAGTGATAACTGTGACTTTATATTTGTTTTCACCCAAAACTAGTCTTGTTGTATCATTCACTTTCAATAATATTCGATAGTGATTTCAGTTACAATTTATTTTTGTATTTAAGTTCACTATTAGTGTTTTATCATTTGTTTTTTTTCAAGATTGAACTAGTTTGTGTGACTTTCGTGACAGGTTCAATCGACATTGAATAGAAACTAATCGTATTCAGTGACTTATTAAATATTAATCACACGGTTTGATTGTTTAAGCACGTATTTTGTACAGGCTAAAATACGTTTCCACTAGGAAAGCAATAGAACACATAAAAAGAAAAAGTGAACAGTCACACTTTAATGCCTTTTAGTCCTAGATTCTGGTTGAAACTAGATTTGTTCCCTGGGCGTTACACGAGAATAGCCTTCGCCAAAACTGTGGCAAATGGGTAGTGTTAATAATTTATGAGACACAATGATAATTCATTTTAGATACAGTATATTTCAACTGATCTGCATTATTCGATTGAACTGCTGAACAATGTAAACAAAAATTGTATACTAAAGTATTGGTAAAATGGAAGTGTTGAAATTATTAAGGAAAACATTAGGCCCAGGACTGCGTGATAGAAATAATTATATTTTTTGTCGGGTTTTTTTTTCTGCGTGGACTTTTCATTGTATAGCATAAGTTTTCATATGGTTAGTAATTCCACATGTTTTTCTCGTTGAGTCAGTTATATTTTTATGTCGAAATGAAATTTCCAAGTAAATTAGAGAAAAAACAAAAAACATTGAGGTTAGTCCTTGAAATTACGTTAGGCCTAACAAATATCTTTCAGAAAACGGGAACTATCGTGGTAAAAGTCTTATCTGGTCGAAGATAACATTGTTGTACAGTGAAAATAGAAGTGAATCATGTGTCAGTTCTAATCGTGAGTTACGTGACCAGTTCAAGCCGATAGTTTAATAGCCTTATCATTTGAAAGACACGATAGGTCTACGTGTCATCGATTGGTAATGTTTAAAACGGATTAGTCCGTTGTATGCACAGAGTCGAGGAAATTCGGTAACACTGCTTTATTTACTTATCTTGATCGTTGTGATAAATTGTTCTCTGGTATAAATATTTTTATCATTAATGTAGTGTAGTTTCTTGAATATCAGTGTATTTATTGAATTGTATTGATTGTTAGTGTTACTAAAAGCTCTTGGAAACCAATGTAAACAGGAATATTTTTGACGATAGCAATGTTAAGTTATATCTCCCAACTCAGCGGTGTTAACTAGTTGATTTCAAGGCATTTAACGCTAAAGGTTAGTTTTAGATATACGTAATGGACGCAGCACAACTGGTCCATTGTGTAACTCTGCTCTGAGCAAAAACAAATAAAAGTTTAAATTAATATGAATAACTGTTTTTGAATGGCAGAATTTTTCTTAAAACTCTGGAAGTGTGAACAAGAACAAAGGTGAATTTAGACTCTAAGGGAATTCAATAAGACGGATTTACAACAAAATAAACGAAACAATGGACTACTTGTGATGGGACACTCTAAATCCGTTGAGCTCCAACAGATGGACTATCTTTGATAAGATATGACATTTTAAGCCCGTTGAACTCCAACAGATGGACTACCTTTAATAAGATACACTGCTGGCCAAAATCTTAAGGCCAATGAACATAAAGAAAAAATATGCATTTTGCGTTGTTAGTCTCAACCATTTATTTGAGCAGAGCTTCAAAACATGAAAATAAGAAAAGGGAAAATAAAAATAAAAAACTTTTTAGCATTTAATAGGGAAAATGTGAACACTATGAAATTAGAATGTTTAGAATGTCCTATCTTATTAAAGGTAGTCCACCTGTTGGAGTTCAAAAGGTTTAGAATGTCCTATATTATTAAACCCTTTGAACTCCAACAGGTGAACTATCTTTAATAATATAAGACATTCTAAACCCTTTGAACTCCAACAGGTGGACTACCTTTAATAAGATAGGACATTCTAAACCCTTTGAACTCCAACAAGTGGACTACCTTTAATAATATAAGACATTCTAAACCCTTTGAACTCCAACAGGTGGACTACCTTTAATAAGATAGGACATTCTAAACCCTTTGAACTCCAACAAGTGGACTACCTTTAATAAGATGTGACATTCTAAACCTGTAAAACTCCAAAATATGGACTATCTTTAATAAAATATGACATTTTAAACCTGTCGAAATCTCAAAAGTTGGTTTTCAGTTACAAACTATCATTTTTCATCTTAAGGATGAAAGGTTTTGGTGTTGAAAAAAAACCAAGTTCTCGTTGAAAAAATGTAAACTTTTATAGTTAACAACAAAAGTTTTGTTCTTATTTCCAAGAACGATGTAATTCATTTCTGTTCACGTGTTTAGGTAATTTCTTTTTAATTTCAGGATATATTGTTCAGACAGAATCGTGGCGGAGATGAGAAGTCCCCGACTGCCAGGGGTGGAGCGGCTGAGGTACAAGATAGAAGAAGGCAAACTTAGCAAGCAGTTGGATGAAAGTCCAGGCTTCATAAGAAATCAGAATTTTAGGAAGAGCTGTCCCATTATGACATCAACGTCGGAAAAGTTTTCAAGAAGGAGAAAGCCTATTTTGCCCATTACTTGTCGAAAGACGTCACGTGTACTTAACAACAGCGACTTGGAATTAACTGTGGAAGGTCTAAATTTACATAACGACGTTTATTCTCCAGTAATAAGCGCTTCATCCACACTGACATCTCTTTCAAGCGGTCGGAAGACTGGTGACGTCACCTCCTCAAGACGAATCTCGCTTCCAGTATATGGTAGTTTACGCATGCGTAGATCACACCAGAAGTTCTTCGAGATCCACGAGGCTTTTTCTGACGTCGGTGTACTTTCGGGTACTGTCCAGGAATGTGTTGTTGACGGTCCTTTCCACCAGAGGTCACCAGCTCATCTCAACCAGGAATTTGATTGGATGAATTACCGGTCGTCTACCCACTCGTCACGCATGTCGACATCGTCACAGAGTTCTTGCACCAGCGAAGACGACGTTTGGATTCCAAGAAAGCATTCGGTATAAGATAGAGGTTTAAAACAACAAGCAACGAAAGCACTTAGTTTAAAGTATCGGTGTAAAAATGTCTTTCATCAGCTGGCTGATGGATAGGCTTTACTTACTTGCTGGTATTTCATTAACGTACCGTTAAAGAGAGGGTTCAACTGGTGTAGTAGAATATTCACAAGGGAACAGTGATGAGAAAAGTGACTATGAAACATGTTGCTGTGGTAATGAAGTGCTGTTCTGTTATTAAATGAATCTTAAGAGCTTTGATTTAACACCTTTTGACAAGGTTGGGTTACGCACGCGATTTTTATCGTTTTTTTTTTGTAACTTGTTTCATTCCGCATTAAAGTTTGAAATTTTGTTTCGTTTCAAAATGTTGGATAGAATTATTGTAGTTGATATTTACTCTGTATTTTAAAGATATCAGAATAAAGGTCTTCGACAGAAAAACGCTGTAGTGTTTTAATTAGATCTGTTTATATATACAGGGTAGCCCGTAAGTTTCTACCCATCCATATATCTCATGTATCCAGGGTATCTGTGTGCTATCCCTCATTCTCGCTGCATAATATTATGCGACGCCATGTTCTGTGAGACATTTTCCCTCAATAGCAGGGGTTATTGTTCCAAATGCCGCGGTAACAGCTGCCTTCAACTCATCATTTGTATTATAACGTTGTTTAGACACAATGTCCTTTATATATCCCCAAAGAGAGTTATCATATGTTGTACTTGTCACAATACGCTCTTCAAGTGTAAATGGGCTTACATCGGCCATATTTCTCTGAAAAAAGAAACAAATTTATAATACATGCGTAATTGAATATAACATAATAACACATGAATGGGTAGGGACTTACGGGCCACCCTGTAGATCTGTTAATGAGTATTCCATAAGAACGGTGAACGTTTTGTTTTCAGTTTCTGAAAATAAAAGTCCTGGGAATTTAATCAAACACTATTGTCACCGTATATATATACGGTAAAAATAACGAATACGAAATACATTGTTTCTAATGTGTTATTACAAATACACACACGTTTTTAAAGATCGTGAACTTGGCAAGTTTAAAGGTAACAGAGTATTATTCTAAATTAAGTGTATTACCTTACGACAGTGTTTATTGTTCTAAATGAAGTGTATTACGGTAAGACAGTGTATTGTTCTAAATGAAGTGTATTACGGTAAGACAGTGTATTGTTCTAAATGAAGTGTATTATTGTAAGACAGTGTATTGTTCTAAATGAAGTGTATTATTGTAGGACAGTGTATTACGGTAAGACAGTGTATTGTTCTAAATGAAGTGTATTATTGTAGGACAGTGTATTGTTCTAAATGAAGTGTATTACTGTAGGATAGTGTATTGTTCTAACTTTAACACCTATGTAACTAGTGTCCCGATCACTGATGTATTTGTTGTGTCTTAGCTGGCTTGATAAGACCATGATTAAACGAAAAGTGTTATTGGTAGTAGATGTGACGAACCAAGTTTGGTTGGAATTACATAATTATACACTCCTCTAAATCTCACAGACCATTAACAGACTAAATATATAATTCAGTGTAAAATATTATAGTAGGCCTCATACTAATGTCTAATGAGAAGTGAATCAGCTATTTTTCGTTGTATTTAGGAGCACGGAACAATGCTAAGTAACACAATATGAAACATTCAAACCTCTAATATCACGATTAGAAGTATTAGTTCTGTTGTGGTTTATTATCTTATCTATTACACTAGGCCCAGCTTGGCCAAGCGTATTTAAGCGTGCGAATCGTAATCTGAGGGTCGCGGGTTCGCATCCCCATTGCGCCAAACATGCTCGCCCTTTCAGCCATGGGGGCGTTATAATGTAACGGTCAATCCCACTATTCGTTGGTAAAAGAGTAGCTTAAGAGTTGGCGGTGATGACTAGCTGCCTTCCCTCTTGTCTTACACTGCTAAATTAGGGACGGCTAGCACAGATAGCCCTCGAGTAGCTTTGTGCAAAATTCCAAAAAACAAACAAACTATTACACTAACCCATATGTTTTGGATGAACGAACGTCACACACTACGTGTCCTAAAACTTATGCATGTGTAATTCTCGCTCTGCACACTTTCTGTTGATAATTAACACACAAATATATTACTTACGTGTATACTAGAAAATAATAAGTACATATATGCCTACCAGAAACCTCGAATAATTCTGAGTATGTCTTTGAGAAAGTACAAAGAACGTGCGTCGTTAACTAGAAAGGCTAAATTAACTGTCTTTGATTATAGGTTACACGTGTTAATAAGGTAGTATTATAGGTGAACACCCTTCATTTAATAACACTAAAAAAAAAAAAAAAAAGGTTTCCTTTAGCTGACCTTGGCCCAGTCTCCTAGCAACTGAAGAGTGAGCCTCAGTTCAAACTAGTTGTATTTCGAGTGTTAATTATTACTAGATTATCTTAACACGGCTACTAAATCATAGTTTATTTAAAAACACGTGTGTTCGATATAAGAGATAAATCTTACAAATAGGCTGAATTATCACTTTATATAATTTTACTTTTCAGACAGACGTTTCTGATTTGTAACGTTTATAAATTAATATATCTTGTTATTAATATGATATTTGTGTTTCTTGTCCTTGTCACGAAACAATTCCTTAAAACGTTGCCACAGAAAAGCATATTTAAAGATAATTTGTTAACATCAAAGCTCGTCCACTTTGTGACGTCAGTCATGATTGTATTGTCTATAAATGATTACTTTTTCAATAGATAACTTGTTTTGTGCTCTGAAATTGTTGTAATCGGGGAAAAGTAAACAAAATTAACGATGGAAGTTACGTTAAGCCTCAATTGCAAACAAGTAAAAAAATCACGTGTCAGATAACTGTCGAGAATACAAAATGTCAAGTTTTCATGTTTTTTTTAGACACAATATGAGATATTGTGGTTTCATCACAAAATTTGATCTCAGCCCTTTTCTTGTGTCTAGGTTTTCTTAACCTTATGCTAGGAGTTAGGGCCGAAGGACAACAATAGAAAGTTGCATATTAAACCAGTTTCCCAACCTTTATGCATCAGTGTGCCACTTTTGAGACGGGGAGGGGGATAGACAACGATGTCCAACTGGTGTCCGATAAAACAGGATACTCACAATATAATTTACAATAATAGAAATACAATATGCACAGAAGCTTATGGACTTTATTAATATTGTATACTTATGTTATTATAAAGTAATAAAAATTGCATTCAAATTTATATATATATCTGGAAATAAACAAGTTGATGACTGTTTAATGTGATCAGATAGTAGGAGAGGAATATCAGGCTTGTGATCAGACAGTAGGACAGGGGTATCTGACTTGTGATCAGACAGTAGGACGTGGGTATCTGGGTTGTGATCAGACAGAAGGACGTGGGTATCTGGCCTGTGATCAGACAGTAGGACAGGGGTATCTGGCTTGTGATCAGACAGTAGGACGTGGGTATCTGGCTTGTGATCAGACAGAAGGACGTGGGTATCTGGCCTGTGATCAGACAGTAGGACAGGGGTATCTGGCGTGTGATCAGACAGTAGGACGTGGGTATCTGGGTTGTGATCAGACAGTAGGACTGGGGTATCTGGCTTGTGATCAAACAGTAGGACAGGGGTATCTGGCTTGTGATCAGACAGTAGGACAGGGGTATCTGGCTTGTGATCAGACAGTAGGACAGGGATATCTGGCTAGATGTCGACGAGATTAGACAAAGATGTGGTTCCACGTCAATAAGACGATTTCGGACCGAGGAGAAAAAATTTTGTAAGAGAGTGTACCCGTTTATTTTGTTCCTGTCAGGTACTACACTTTGAGAAACGTTGTATTAAACGATACGGGGCCTGTTGACACCCTGATTTTGAGAAGTACGTTATTTCATCGATAGATGAAACCAGCTGGAAGTCGTACTGCCTGTATTTGCCGAGTGTAAAATTCACTTCAAGCGAAACTTTCACAATAAAACAGAAACGATTGAAAACCCTCAAGATTAAACACATGTAAACACACTAAGCTACGATCAGTCACTGTTAACATTTCTCGTGAAAAGTTTTGTAAATGGTTTTCCTCAGTGTAAGTCTTTAACCAAGGCTGTGACCCATTAATGTAGTCTGACGACATAATCTCACCTACCTTAACTTTACGAACATATAATACTATCAGCATAACGTATTTATTTAAATATAAAACAGGTACGAAATGTTTTATTTTCTGGTAAAACTAAAATCGTGTTTTTTAAAACTATTCTATGACTTTACTTTGTTTCTCTGTAAATGTTTAGGCTTCATAAAAGTTCAGGAAATTCCTGTCAGAAATATGTCTTAAACCAACCATTACTGTCGCTATGGTAACGCTAGTGCTCTAGAGGTAAATATTAGATTTGTATCTAATGCACTAGTTGTGGTTTGTATGTAGGGAAAAGATTCATGTCACTTTGTTCGCAGGAAACCCTTGTTTCAGAACGGAGTAAATCTATCTTATAGATCAAGATGGCGGAATTCTAGGTTGATGTAAGATAATAGTACATATATCGTCTGGCATGTCTGCCTTCTATTCGTATCTTCTGCATGACAAGTGTCGGTTAGGAAATGTGGTGGGTGTGATAAATTTCTCTGGATGGTGGATGTGAGTTAGATAGTTGAGATTGCGCGAGTCTTTGTTGTAACGTCTAGAATAATTTAGTCAATCTCGGATAAACTTTTGTCGGTTGTACTTTTGTGTATTTTGTCACAACCCACTAAACCTTATCTGAAATACACTTGAAAAACAGAGATTTTCCCAAAAATTACTTGAAGTCGTTTGTTTGACCAGTTGATAGGAGCTATATAAAATAAACAATACTGGTTCCACTCTGTGTTAATATTCCAATATGGACCCATCAGATTTCTCAAATAATCCGGACTCTGATATCCGAAACATCACACACTAATGATCCAGGCATTTAACCTGTTCTGAACCTCCGGAACATCACAGATTAATTTCTTCATCGCCGACCATATTTCTACTACTTGTTACGCATGTCAGGTGAAACAGTTCTTTATGTTTTAAGGACGATCTATTACACCTCTTACAATGACAAGAATCGCAGGTTTCTGTGAAGAACTAGCTGTCCACAACAGAGGTAAGATATTGAAAGCAAATATAATTTGTGTCCATAAATAACTTTTGTGTTGGATTTTTTCTTCTTTTTTGTCAAACAAAATAGGCCAAATAATAAAGTGCTGTGTAGTAAATGTTGTGAGCTTATCTAAGTACAGCAAGCGTTAACCCTCGTACGTACAGCTGAAGTGGTTGGCTGGTTGGTTTGGCGTTTAATGGTGCAAAGCAACCAGACTATCTGCGCCCAGTTGAAGTATCTTCAATAATGATAAGGAGAAAACTCTCGGTTTCGCCGAATATTTAAATATTTCTATAAACACGTGAAACGATTCTCTACGTAAGTTTTCATGACACCTAGTGTTATCTTTAGAAGATAAATGATACGTTGAAAACCTAATAACATCTTTGTCTATCATAATTATAAAAGTCAAGTGTTAGTCGGTCATGCTCGATTTCTCCATATTTCATGAGTTAGTAACACGAGTCCAATTCCACTTATTCCCTTATAACACTTTCTCTTCTAACTTATAACATTTTCTCTTCTAACTTATAACACTTTCTCTTCTAACTTATATAACATTTTCTCTTCTATTTTATAACACTTTCTCTTCTAACTTATAACATTTTCTCTTCTAACTTATAACACTTTCTCTTCTAACTTATAACATTTTCTCTTCTAACTTATAACACTTTTTCTTCTAACTTATAACATTTTCTCTTCTAACTTATAACACTTTCTCTTCTAACTTATATAACATTTTCTCTTCTAACTTATAACACTTTCTCTTCTAACTTATATAACATTTTCTCTTCTAACTTATAACACTTTCTTTTCTAACTTATAACATTTTTCTCTTCTAACTTATAACACTTTCTCTTCTAACTTATAACATTTTCTTTTCTACTAACCCATTTCCATTTTCGTTGACTTTCATCGCTAACATCGGCGTAATTTTGTTTTTGGTTTTGAATTTCGCGCAAAGCTACTCGAGTGCTATCTGCAATAGCCGTCCCTAATTTAGCAGTGTAAGACTAGAGGGAAGGCAGCTAGTCATCATCATCAACCGCCAACTCTTGGGTTTCTCTTTTGCTAACAAATAGTGGGATTGACTGTCACTTATAACTTCCCCACGGCTGAAAGTACGAGCATGTTTGGTGTGTGACGGGGACTGGTACCCGCGACCATCCTGTCAAGGAGAGAGCTTTTGTTCCAGGAATTATATCGTGCCGAGTGAAATTAATTTGTTTTTTGAACGATGGTAGAGTACTTACAAGAAATTTTAAAAGGGCTGTTGCAATAATGAAATTGATGTGATTATAAACTAACTGTGACCCATGAATGCTGGGAAGGAACTCTACAGGTAAAGGAGATATTGTTCATGTTTATTGTTGGTAAATTTCATAAACATGTATTTCAAGATTCAAATATGGTATGTTTTGGTTTCCGGCTAAACATAAACACACACATTAACACAATTCTAATTTTCACTACAAGTGAAATAACACAATAGTTTTCGCATTCACCCTCTGGAGTTGTGGATGTGTCATAAGAATGCCAGTTAAAACCCGCTATTCGATCAGAGTAGTTTAAACGTTGACAATGGTTACTAATAACCAATTGACTTCTCTCTAGCATATTAATTCAAATTTGGTCACTGCTAAACTCATTTTTTTCCAAAATTAACAAGGCTTAACTAACATCCAATCAAAAAACAAACAATTGTGAAAATTAAAGCAAACTATCGCAATAAACAAACAAATTGAATGTAGTTAAGCCTTACGAAGCTTAGAGAAAATATCCGAAACAAATAATTAAAAAAAGAACACAACTAAGCCTTGTGTAAAGTCAAAACTGGGAAGTCACGACACATTAACAATCACAAAACTCGAACAAATTAACTCATTAGTACAATTAATGATAGGAAAATTAAATCAGTCGAGAATTAAATCATTAATTAGTGATATTAATTAGTTTATTTGTTTGTTTTAAATTTCGCGTAAAGCTACTCGAGGGCTATCTGCGCTAGCCGTCCCTAATTTAGCAGTGTAAGACTAGAGGGAAGGCAGCTAGTCATCACCACCCACCGCCAACTTTTGGGCTACTCTTTTACCAACGAATAGTGGGATTGACCGTTACATTATAACGCCTCCACGACTGAAAGGGCGGGTATGTTTGGTGCGATCGGGATTCGAACTCGCGACCCTCGGATTACGAGTCGAACTCCTTAACACGCTTGGCCATGCCGGGCCCTTTATATTGTGTCTACCAGCAATAACTAGGTGTAGTGTACCATTGTTTACTTGTAATTATTGTTTCTTTACACATAAATATAAAACTACGCTATGGGTTATCTGTGCTGTTCCCACCGGGAATAGCGAAATCCGCTTTTTATCGCATAAGATCCTCAGACTTGCCACTGAGCTACAGGGGTGAGAAGTGTGTGTGTAATTCTAAAAAGAGATAAAATCTTTTATAAACATATCGACGTTTGTAAACTGAATAAGCCAGTGGTTTCCTAAGTGTGTTACACACTAATAACTTTATAAGATGCTTTGTTAATTCCGTTTCTTAAATCTCAAAATATTTGTTTTTTTATTTTTTGTGTGTGTCGCGTCCTGGAAAAAAAAATTATAAATTAATTTTAGGTCTTTACATCGCAAAATGGCCCGGCATGGCCTAGCGCTTTAAGGCGTGCACTTCGTAATCTGAGGGTCGCGGGTTCGCGCCCGAGTCGCGCCAAAAACATGCTCGCCCTCCCAGCCGTGGGGGCGTTATAATGTGACGATCAATCCCACTTTTCGTTGGTAAAAGAGTAGCCCCAGAGTTGGCGGTGGGTGGTGATGACTAGCTGCCTTCCCTCTAGTCTTACACTGCTAAATTAGGGACGGCTAGCACAGATAGCCCTCGAGTAGCTTTGTGCAAAATTCCAAAACAAACAAACATCGCAGAACAAAGTTTGGTTTGGTAAATACAAACTTCATCCACCACGTAACTCTAGTTTTAAATAATAAACAACTTTAAATACCTCATGAGTTATTGACGTTGTCTTAACAACCTTTCTTAAACATCACAACATGTACACAGACTCCTTAACGTTTCCATAGAAACCCAGTATTCTGAGTATTGCAGTATTTATAAGATATGTGGACTGAACGGGCCTGATCAGAATCAAACATAACCATTCCTATTTTTTAATTGATGACTAGGAGGTGCAAACTAGCCTACGACAGAAGCCGCCCACATTGTGTAATATAAACTAAAAATTATGGTTACGCAACGTTATATGCAGGCAATATTGTTTAAATAAAAACTTTGAGATAAAATCTTTCTTTGTTATTAGCTCTTACAGGCGACAGGAAAACTGAAGCCATCCTCTTCAGTGTGTCCCAATAACTCCTCCAACCGGGTCAGTGTACAGCTTTAGGTGTGCTTTCTTTCATCCAACCCACAGACCTGGTTGCACGGAAACATTAATTTCATTGTGTTAGCGACGATCGTGGAATTCAGGTATGAAGCCGACGATAGTAAAAATCTCCCTTATTCTGGATCTTTTGGTTATTACAGCTTCCAGATACGAGAAAGAGTGAAGCCATGTGTCTTGCTTATTTCCCACCAACTGTTAGGATGGAGTGGTTAAGGGCTTCTGTAGATACTGCTTCCTCTATGATCAGGTTGAAGGACAACTCTGGGACAAAAACGAGTTTCCACAAAGTACGGATACCATGGAGTAAGCTCAAATGTCGAACGAGGAATGTCTTCCACCCAACTCCGTGTGTGGGGAAGAAAGATCCTTTGTGGAAGCGACGGAGAGACGTATGCCTCAAGCTGCAAAATGATAAAGTAAGAAATGAACGAAGAGATGACAGTTTTCATGTTGTCAACAGGGACTTTGTAAACATAGTAAATACAGACTTGGCGATCACAGTATCAATAAAGAACCTTATGAGTTAGGTAAGTATAAATCTGAAGATTACATATGAATAAAGAACCTTATGAGTTAGGTAAGTATAAATCTGAAGGTTACATATGAATAAAGAACCTTATGAGTTAGGTGAGTATAAATCTGAAGGTTACATATGAATAAAGAACCTTATGAGTTAGGTAAGTATAAATCTGAAGGTTACATATGAATAAAGAACCTTATGAGTTAGGTGAGTATAAATCTGAAGGTTCAATATGAATAAAGAACCTTATGAGTTAGGTAAGTATAAATCTGAAGGTTACATATGAATGAAGAACCTTATGAGTTAGGTAAGTATAAATCTGAAGGTTACATATGAATAAAGAACCTTATGAATTAGGTAAGTATAAATCTGAAGGTTACATATGAATAAAGAACCTTATGAGTTAGGTGAGTATAAATCTGAAGGTTACATATGAATAAAGAACCTTATGAGTTAGGTAAGTATAAATCTGAAGGTTACATATGAATAAAGAACCTTATGAGTTAGGTAAGTATAAATCTGAAAGTTACATATGAATAAAGAACCTTATGAGTTAGGTGAGTATAAATCTGAAGGTTAAATATGAATAAAGAACCTTATGAGTTAGGTAAGTATAAATCTGAAGGTTACATATGAATGAAGAACCTTATGAGCTAGGTAAGCATAAATCTGAAGGTTAAATATGAATAAAGAACCTTATGAGTCGGGTAAGTATAAAGAACCCTATATGCTAGGTAAACACAAAGGTGGAGGTATAAATTTAAAATAAATCCTCAATCCCCCAAAGTGTCTGATATATAAAGCAAAGCGTAAACAGCCTTCACACTATAGTAAATGTTTCTATAATGTCCGGCAAACGTTGTGTTTAAAACAGTTTTATTAAAGTCGATTGCGCGATTATTTTTAGTTGCCAGTGATTTGTGTCTGATAACGAAACATTGAAAAAGAGCTATTGCTGCTTTGTCGTGGTTAAGCCTAAGCCTATAGGTGGTATAATACTAAAATTAATAATCCAATCCCGAGAATGCTTTGTGTTTGAGAATATTTTCTTGTCCTAAATTATTTACCTTTGAAACATTTAGATGTTCACTCGTATATAAGCTTTACATTTAACAATGACATATTTGAATAATTAAAAACTTGAATAAGTCAAAACAGCATTTTATCAAAGTTTGTTAAAGAACCATAACTTTCTGACTGTCAAAACAAAAGGTAATTTTGTAAGTCATATGTGGCCTTCTTAGATACTGAAGATAAATAAACTGTATCTTATTTGATGCGATATTGATTTCACTTAATTTCAAGTTTAAATTTACTTTAGCAAACTTTCAGAGGGCACTTCAGAAAAACATTCAACGCAACACCACTTTACAATATTGCACGATACATCTCGCTTGCAAACCTTTAAAATCTTTGGTTTTATTGGATTATCTCTTTTAAAACATTCCCACCAAAGGTGTTATAAGTATTTTTGCAACAAAAGTACCATTGGTATTGTTTCCTTACAAAACAGCAATATTTGAATACCAATAAAATACAGCAGTACCTCGCACAGTGCGGCTTCAATCAGTACGGGATTCACTATAGTGCGGTTTATAATTTGCGACTAATGATGATTCAATTGGTACTGAATGATTCACTACAATGCGGTTATATTTATATACGTATAAGTCTAGAATGATCTCCACGAATTTGTGTCACTCGCTTATTCTAGATCAGTGGAAGGCAACTTATTTTTCATAATGGCCACAATTGTGGCTAATGAAAACAACATTGGCCACACTATAAAAAAAATTTAAAGGTATTAGTTTAATCAAAATAATTGCATTTCAACTAACCTTCAATGTGAAAATTGATGGGGGGTTTCATCAACAAGTTTCGCGAAATTTGACTTAATATCTGTGCTCAATGAGCATCTTAGCTCTGCTTCTAAATTTATGTCAGTAAGCGGAGATCTGTATCTAGACTTGAGAAACTATAGCGTAGAAAATGTTGATTGACACATCTATATGGCTCCAACATGGAAAATAGTTTTGAAATTGGTATTTTTAAGTTTGAAAGACTCTCTATTATCAGAATAGTGAGCCACATCTCTCTGATAGAACATTTTTGTTTACCCTTTTGCGTACTACACTTTGCAGGGTAATCATCTTGTCTTCAAAGCCACACTTATCCAAAGACAAAAAAGATAAAATTTCCTTACTGAAATATCCTATGTCAAACTGAAATCGATCATGCAAAAATTCAAATATCAATTTTAATTTTTTAAATTTGAAGAAACGTGATTCAAATTTTTGAGATAGATTTTGATCCAGTTTACATAGAGATCATCTTAGCATCAGAGTAATCATAGTCCTTAATATTTTCTAGAAAACTATTCAGCTTTGCAAAATGTGGCAAATCATTCTTTTGTAATTGTTTCACAAGGATGTTTAGCTTTAATTGAAATTCATGAATAGACTGTGATTGTTCGCTTATTATATTACCTCTCCCTTGAAGCTTTGCATTCAAATTATTCAAGTGAGCCATCATGTTGCACAGAAAGTGTAAATCACACTGCTATGACAAAGTTTCAATTTCAGGGAAATTTTCAGTCTTACCTTTTCAACAAGATACTCTTTTATTTGAAGAAATAAGGAAGTAAATCGTTCCAAGACTTTTCCTCTACTTAACCATCTTACGTTTGCAAAATTAGTAAAATCATCAAAACTACAGTCACTGCTTTTCTTCAAAGACTCAACAAACTGTCGATAGATGAGAGAGCTTCCACTTCTAATATAATTCACAACTTTTACACCAATGTCCATCAAAATTTTTTAATTCATCACTTTTAGACATCTGAGCACATAAATTTTCCTGATGCAAAATGCAATGGAAAGATGGCAGCGTGGACTTCACATTATTTTCAATTAAATGCTACTTCAAAAGAGAAACATTCTAATTTCACCCCAGTTATGGCAGGAACGCCATCTGTTGTAACAAAAACCAGATTCATTAAAATCCAGGTTGAATTGTTTTGACATTTCAAGAAATTTTTCAAAGATGATTTTTCCACACGTTCGATCTCGTAATCCACAAAGACCAACCATTTCTTCCCTCACTTGAAGATCTGAGTTACATATCGAACATATCAACTGTGTAATGTCACTAGCATCTGTCAACTCATCTAGTGCTAAGGAAAAATACAAACAGTCTTTTAGTTGCTCAAGCAACTGATTTTCTATGTCTTTACTAACTCTAACATTCTGTGGACAATTGTTCTTTGACTTAATTGTAAATTATTTACCTTTTGAAGAATATCATCTTTTATTTTTGAATCATAATTCTCCAAAAGAGTCTCAATGACCACAATCAATATTTCTTTTACTAATTCAGCATTAGAAAATAATTTCTTGTCTTGAGCTAGAATCCAAGTTATTTATAGCTAGATAATGTAACTAGTTCTATTGATGATAAAAATCTTTTTGGTCTCCCTTTTGTTTATCAAGTTGTGCTTTCAGACGGATAATTTCATTCATACGATTTTTGATATCAATTTTTTTACACAGAAGACACATTGGTTTATTATTCACTTCAATCACTACAAATTTCAACTTCCAACTTTCATTAAATTCTCGATTCACGTGACATTCTCTTTTCTGCAGTAATGACAGAATCAATTACTTTGTCTTTATTTTCTGAGTGTTCACCATCATCTGGATTCTTTCGTTTTCGAATTATCCACTTATTTATATCATAGGATTAAAACAAAATATATTTAAGCACTTGAAATTTTCACAATAAAAATATCTGTGCAAGCGCATGCAAAACAACGCACCCTCGATAACAAACACCTAAACCAGACTGACGATACAAAATAGGCGGAGTCTGTGGCAGTGATGAAGCGCGCGACATTAGCGATGACGTGAGGCAGTGCAGTTGCTGATTGCCAAATTTTCGATCAAAATATATGATGTAAAAAGTTGATTTCTAAACTCGAGCTGGCCACAATTGTACTATCCACTGACCACATGCGGCCAGTGGCCATAAAGTTGCCCACCCCTGTTCTAGATCTTTCTTCTTTTTTTCTTTTTTTTTTTTAGTACAGAGGTCGCGTTATTATGAGTGAGAAAACAAAGCGTGATGATACGGAGCCAAAGAAACGTAAATGGCTGATATTAGAAGAGAAACTTGAAATCATCAACTGCCATGAAGAAGGCGCTTCGTTTACCAAACTCGCACGAGACAAAGGAATAAATGAATCATGTGTCAGAAGAACTGTAAAGAAAATAATCCATACAAAGAGTATGGAATGGCGACCATCTATTTTGCCTCGAAAACAGTCGTAAAGAAAAAAAGAGTTTTTAATGGTGAATATGGATCGCCTGTCATCAATATGGACAGAAAATTGCAATCAGAAACAAATTCCTTTAAATCAAATGAAAATTCAAAGAAAAGCTTTCAACGCTTTTAAAGAAAACGTAACAGAAGAAAATGACGGAGGGTAGCTAAGCAAGTCGTGATTGGTTCTTTCGTTTTAAAAAACGCTCGAGGATTCAAAAGGTACATATTGTAGGCGAAAGATGAAGAGCAGACAAAGATACTACTAAAATTAATTTATAGAAATTACTGAAAAGGAAGGTGGATATAAGTATAGCCAAATTTTAATGTTGATGAAACGGGTTTATTAAAATATTAAAATTACCTTCTAGAACTTTCCCATCAGAAAATGAAAACCTCGGCCAGGTTATAAGGCATCAAAAGATCGTTTGACACTTTTGTTTATCGGAAACATAACCGGCAATTTTAAATTAAAACCCATGCTTGTGTATCGTACGGAACCCCGCCCCCCAAGCACTTATAAGCTGTGCAAAGACCCTCTCAGTTGTTTGGCAACTAAATAAAATAAAAAAAAAGCTGGGATCACGAAAACTTTGTTTTAAACCTAGTTAAAACATTATTTTTGTTCTGCAGTTGAACGTTACTGCAAAGAAAATAGCATGGGCTTTAAATTTTTGTCCTTAAATAATGTACCAGACCATCTAAGGGACTTTGTGACTTTAATGAAAAATCAAAACTCATTTTCTTCCACTCAATACAACATCAAGGTGTCATTGTGACGTTTAAAGCTTATTATTTGAGGCGAACTTTCTCTCAAGCAATATAGGTTACAACTAGAGAAGCTGCACTATTTTTTGACTGATTTCTGGAAAAATTAGAGCATCAGAAATGCTATCGAAAACAACTACAAAACACGACTCGAACGAGAGTAACATGAGAGCAGTGTGGAAGCACGCTTTTCCTCAATGCACAAGCGATTCCTGTAGTTTTGAGTCCGAAATTAGAGACGTTTCCAAAGACGTCGTCAAAATTAGACTCCATCTTGGATTCGAGTACTTGGAAGTGGCTGATGTTTGAGAGTGCATTGACGCACATTCTCAAGTTTTCGACAATGATACGCTCCTTAATTTATACCAAGATTGGGCATATGAGGAAAAACAAGAAAAGTCCACAGTGTAACGATGGTGCTAGTGAAGAGCAGAAAAAAAATTTCCATTACGGGAACTTAAAAGTTTAGGGCAGCGGAAACTGTTTAAGACTTAATTATGAACAATAATCCAGACAAAGAGAGCAATATCAATACCCGAAGAGCGCTAGAAGATGTCATTCAATGTTACCGAGAACTCCGCAAACAAAATAGTGCAACTTAGATTGGGTAGATTTTTTTCTTTAATCGGTAAATTTTTAGTTTTTTTTTCAAACTAAAGTTTATCATTTTCGTTTTATTTTACTTCATCACTGTTTATTTTCTCTAACTAATTAGGTATAATTATTTCTAATATGAAGAAATTCTTTTATACCCAGGTATCATTATTTTTTCTATTGAAACTATTATATATCCCCAATGCTGATATCCCCAATGGCTCAGCGGTATGTGTGCGGACTTACAACGCTAAAACCGGGTTTTCATACCCGTGGTGGGCAGAGCACAGATAGCCCATTGAGTAGCTTTGTGCTTAATTAAAAAAACAACAAAAAAACAGTGCTGATAAATTCAATGCGGTAGTCTTTCTAACGCATTAAACGTACTGTGCGATGCAATCGTGTATTATAATTACCATAATACTGATTTACAGGAGTTTTATAACTTCAGTTACAATTTCTGTTCTTAGCTCCTAAGAAGCGATAGAGCGAAATATTGAGTGTCCAACTAAACGAAAATAAGGTTTTAAGGTTGTTTATTCCTAGCAATAAAGTATGTTTTATACACCAATGTGTATTACAGAAAACACGCAAAAAATAATGGTAACATTTCTCTCGCCTGCCTACAGCATGTATTATTCTCCCACTAGCAGAAACTCCCGTGATAACTTGTTGGGTGTTTTAATAAAAGAAACATTGACAAATACGGACACCCAATAAACTACAAGAAAACTTCATGTTAATAATCGCAAGTGAAAATTACTAAACTAAAACAACAAGTGTTTATTAACTTAACTGGGCAGCTAGTAAAATAGTCTAGTATTATTATTGGCTATTGGAAATTCGACAACTAAAATAACAATAGTGTCTGTTAACGTAGTAACCACACATCCAGCAGTCTAGAAGAATAGTCTAGTATTATGGTTAGCTACTCGAAATTCGTCAACTAAAACAACAATGGTGTCTGTTAACTAAGTAACCATACATCTAGTAGTCTAGTAGAACAGACCAGTATTAGTGTTAGCAACTGGACATCGGTAAACTAATATAAAAGTAGTGTCTGTTAACTAAGTAACCACACATCTAGTAGTCTAGTAGAAGAAACCAGTTTTAATGTTTGCAACTGGACATCAGTAAACTAAGATAACAATAGTGTTTGTTAGCTGAGTAACTACACATCTAGTAGTCTAGTAGAACAGATCAGTATTAACGTTTGCAACTGGACATCAGTAAACTAAGATAACAATAGTGTCTTTTAATTAAGTAACCACACATCTAGTAGTCTAGTAGAAGAGACCAGTTTTAATGTTTGCAACTGGATATCAGTAAACTAAGATAACAGTAGTGTCTGCTAACTAATTAACCACACATCTAGTAGTCTAGTAGAACAGACCAGTATTAACGTTTGCAACTGGACATCAGTAAACTAAGATAACAATAGTGTCTCTTAACTAAGTAACCACACATCTAGTAGTCTGGTAGAACAGACCATTATTAATGTTTGTAACTGGACATCAGTAAACTAAGATAACGATAGTGTCTGCTAACTAAGTAACCACACATCTAGTAGTCTAGTAGAACAGACCAGTATTAACGTTTGCAACTGGACATCAGTAAACTAAGATAACAATAGTGTCTTTTAATTAAGTAACCACACATCTAGTACTCTAGTAGAACAGACCAGTATTAATGTTTGTAACTGGACATCAGTAAACTAAGATAACAATAGTGTCTGTTAGCTAAGTATCCACACATCTAGTAGTCTTGTAGAACAGACCAGTATTAACGTTCGCAAATGGACATCAGTAAACTAAGATAACAATAGTGTATTTTAATTAAGTAACCACACATCTAGTAGTCTAGTAGAATAGTCTAATATTAGTGTTAGCAACTGGCGATCAGTAAACTAAGATAACAATAGTGTCTGTTAGCTAAGTATCCACACATCTAGTAGTCTTGTAGAACAGACCAGTATTAATGTTTGCAACTTTACATCAGTAAACTAACATAACAATAGTGTTTGTTAGCTGAGTAACTACACATCTAGTAGTCTCGCAGAACAGACCAGTATTAACGTTTGCAACTAGACATCAGTAAACTAAGATAACAATAGTGTCTTTTAATTAAGTAACCACACATCTAGTAGTCTAGTAGAACAGACCAGTATTAATGTTTGTAACTGGACATCAGTAAAATAAGATAACAATAGTGTCTGTTAGCTAAGTAACCACACATCTAGTAGTCTAGTAAAACAGACCAGTATTAATGTTTGTAACTGGACATCAGTAAACTAAGATAACAATAGTGTCTGTTAGCTAAGTAACCACACATCTAGTAGTCTGGTAGAACAGACCATTATTAATGTTTGTAACTGGACATCAGTAAACTAAGATAACGATAGTGTCTGCTAACTAAGTAACCACACATCTAGTAGTCTAGTAGAACAGACCAGTATTAACGTTTGCAACTGCACATCAGTAAACTAAGATAACAATAGTGTCTTTTAATTAAGTAACCACACATCTAGTAGTCTAGTAGAACAGACCAGTATTAATGTTTGTAACTGGACATCAGTAAACTAAGATAACAATAGTGACTGTTAGCTAAGTATCCACACATCTAGTAGTCTTGTAGAACAGACCAGTATTAATGTTTGCAACTGGACATCAGTAAACTAAGATAACAATAGTGTCTCTTAACTAAGTAACCACACATCTAGTAGTCTGGTAGAACAAATCATTATTAATGTTTGTAACTGGACATCAGTAAACTAAGATAACAATAGTGTTTGTTAGCTGAGTAACTACACATCTAGTAGTCTAGTAGAACAGACCAGTATTAACGTTTGCAACTGGACATCAGTAAACTAAGATAACAATAGTGTCTTTTAATTAAGTAACCACACATCTAGTACTCTAGTAGAAGAGACCAGTTTTAATGTTTGCAACTGGATATCAGTAAACTAAGATAACAGTAGTGTCTGTTAACTAAGTAACCACACATCTAGTAGTCTAGTAGAACAGACCAGTATTAATGTTTGCAACTGGACATCAGTAAACTAAGATAACGATAGTGTCTGCTAACTAAGTAACCACACATCTAGTAGTCTAGTAGAACAGACCAGTATTAACGTTTGCAACTGGACATCAGTAAACTAAGATAACAATAGTGTCTCTTAACTAAGTAACCACACATCTAGTAGTCTGGTAGAACAGACCATTATTAATGTTTGTAACTGGACATCAATAAACTAAGATAACGATAGTGTCTGCTAACTAAGTAACCACACATCTAGTAGTCTAGTAGAACAGACCAGTATTAACGTTTGCAACTGGACATCAGTAAACTAAGATAACAATAGTGTCTTTTAATTAAGTAACCACACATCTAGTAGTCTAGTAGAACAGACCAGTATTAATGTTTGTAACTGGACATCAGTAAACTAAGATAACAATAGTGTCTGTTAGCTAAGTATCCACACATCTAGTAGTCTTGTAGAACAGACCAGTATTAACGTTCGCAACTGGACATCAGTAAACTAAGATAACAATAGTGTATTTTAATTAAGTAACCACACATCTAGTAGTCTAGTAGAATAGTCTAGTATTAGTGTTAGCAACTGGCGATCAGTAAACTAAGATAACAATAGTGTCTGTTAGCTAAGTATCCACACATCTAGTAGTCTTGTAGAACAGACCAGTATTAATGTTTGCAACTGGACGTCCGTAAACTAAGATAACAATAGTGTCTTTTAATTAAGTAACCACACATCTAGTAGTCTAGTAGAACAGACCAGTATTAACGTTTGCAACTGCACATCAGTAAACTAAGATAACAATAGTGTCTTTTAATTAAGTAACCACACATCTAGTAGTCTAGTAGAACAGACCAGTATTAATGTTTGTAACTGGACATCAGTAAACTAAGATAACAATAGTGTCTGTTAGCTAAGTATCCACACATCTAGTACTCTTGTAGAACAGACCAGTATTAACGTTCGCAACTGGACATCAGTAAACTAAGATAACAATAGTGTATTTTAATTAAGTAACCACACATCTAGTAGTCTAGTAGAATAGTCTAGTATTAGTGTTAGCAACTGGCGATCAGTAAACTAAGATAACAATAGTGTCTGTTAGCTAAGTATCCACACATCTAGTAGTCTTGTAGAACAGACCAGTATTAATGTTTGCAACTGGACATCAGTAAACTAAGATAACAATAGTGTTTTTTAGCTGAGTAACTACACATCTAGTAGTCTCGTAGAACAGATTAGTATTAACGTTTGCAACTGGACATCAGTAAACTAAGATAACAATAGTGTCTTTTAATTAAGTAACCACACATCTAGTAGTCTAGTAGAACAGACCAGTATTAATGTTTGTAACTGGACATCAGTAAAATAAGATAACAATAGTGTCTGTTAGCTAAGTAACCACACATCTAGTAGTCTAGTAGAACAGACCAGTATTAGTGTTAGCAACTGGCGATCAGTAAACTAAGATAACAATAGTGTCTGTTAGCTAAGTATCCACACATCTAGTAGTCTAGTAGAACAGACCAGTATTAACGTTTGCAACTGGACATCTGTAAACTAAGATAACAATAGGGTCTTTTAATTAAGTAACCACACATCTAGTAGTCTAGTAGAACAGACCAGTATTAATGTTTGTAACTGGACATCAGTAAAATAAGATAACAATAGTGTCTGTTAGCTAAGTAACCACACATCTAGTAGTCTAGTAAAACAGACCATTATTAATGTTTGTAACTGGACATCAGTAAACTAAGATAACGATAGTGTCTGCTAACTAAGTAACCACACATCTAGTAGTCTAGTAGAACAGACCAGTATTAACGTTTGCAACTGGACATCAGTAAACTAAGATAACAATAGTGTCTTTTAATTAAGTAACCACACATCTAGTAGTCTAGTTGAACAGACCAGTATTAATGTTTGTAACTGGACATCAGTAAACTAAGATAACAATAGTGTCTGTTAGCTAAGTATCCACACATCTAGTAGTCTTGTAGAACAGACCAGTATTAACGTTCGCAACTGGACATCAGTAAACTAAGATAACAATAGTGTATTTTAATTAAGTAACCACACATCTAGTAGTCTAGTAGAATAGTCTAGTATTAGTGTTAGCAACTGGCGATCAGTAAACTAAGATAACAATAGTGTCTGTTAGCTAAGTATCCACACATCTAGTAGTCTTGTAGAACAGACCAGTATTAATGTTTGCAACTGGACATCAGTAAATTAAGATAACAATAGTGTTTTTTAGCTGAGTAACTACACATCTAGTAGTCTCGTAGAACAGATTAGTATTAACGTTTGCAACTGGACATCAGTAAACTAAGATAACAATAGTGTCTTTTAATTAAGTAACCACACATCTAGTAGTCTAGTAGAACAGAGCAGTATTAATGTTTGTAACTGGACATCAGTAAAATAAGATAACAATAGTGTCTGTTAGCTAAGTAACCACACATCTAGTAGTCTAGTAGAACAGACCAGTATTAGTGTTAGCAACTGGCGATCAGTAAACTAAGATAACAATAGTGTCTGTTAGCTAAGTATCCACACATCTAGTAGTCTAGTAGAACAGACCAGTATTAACGTTTGCAACTGGACATCTGTAAACTAAGATAACAATAGGGTCTTTTAATTAAGTAACCACACATCTAGTAGTCTAGTAGAACAGACCAGTATTAATGTTTGTAACTGGACATCAGTAAAATAAGATAACAATAGTGTCTGTTAGCTAAGTAACCACACATCTAGTAGTCTAGTAAAACAGACCAGTATTAATGTTTGTAACTGGACATCAGTAAACTAAGATAACAATAGTGTCTGTTAGCTAAGTAACCACACATCTAGTAGTCTGGTAGAACAGACCATTATTAATGTTTGTAACTGGACATCAGTAAACTAAGATAACGATAGTGTCTGCTAACTAAGTAACCACACATCTAGTAGTCTAGTAGAACAGACCAGTATTAACGTTTGCAACTGGACATCAGTAAACTAAGATAACAATAGTGTCTTTTAATTAAGTAACCACACATCTAGTAGTCTAGTAGAACAGACCAGTATTAATGTTTGTAACTGGACATCAGTAAACTAAGATAACAATAGTGTCTGTTAGCTAAGTATCCACACATCTAGTAGTCTTGTAGAACAGACCAGTATTAATGTTTGCAACTGGACATCAGTAAACTAAGATAACAATAGTGTCTCTTAACTAAGTAACCACACATCTAGTAGTCTGGTAGAACAAATCATTATTAATGTTTGTAACTGGACATCAGTAAACTAAGATAACAATAGTGTTTGTTAGCTGAGTAACACACATCTAGTAGTCTAGTAGAACAGACCAGTATTAACGTTTGCAACTGGACATCAGTAAACTAAGATAACAATAGTGTCTTTTAATTAAGTAACCACACATCTAGTAGTCTAGTAGAAGAGACCAGTTTTAATGTTTGCAACTGGATATCAGTAAACTAAGATAACAGTAGTGTCTGTTGACTAAGTATCCACACATCTAGTAGTCTAGTAGAACAGACCAGTATTAATGTTTGCAACTGGACATCAGTAAACTAAGATAACGATAGTGTCTGCTAACTAAGTAACCACACATCTAGTAGTCTAGTAGAACAGACCAGTATTAACGTTTGCAACTGGACATCAGTAAACTAAGATAACAATAGTGTCTCTTAACTAGGTAACCACACATCTAGTAGTCTGGTAGAACAGACCATTATTAATGTTTGTAACTGGACATCAGTAAACTAAGATAACGATAGTGTCTGCTAACTAAGTAACCACACATCTAGTAGTCTAGTAGAACAGACCAGTATTAACGTTTGCAACTGGACATCAGTAAACTAAGATAACAATAGTGTCTTTTAATTAAGTAACCACACATCTAGTAGTCTAGTAGAACAGACCAGTATTAATGTTTGTAACTGGACATCAGTAAACTAAGATAACAATAGTGTCTGTTAGCTAAGTATCCACACATCTAGTAGTCTTGTAGAACAGACCAGTATTAACGTTCGCAACTGGACATCAGTAAACTAAGATAACAATAGTGTATTTTAATTAAGTAACCACACATCTAGTAGTCTAGTAGAATAGTCTAGTATTAGTGTTAGCAACTGGCGATCAGTAAACTAAGATAACAATAGTGTCTGTTAGCTAAGTATCCACACATCTAGTAGTCTTGTAGAACAGACCAGTATTAATGTTTGCAACTGGACATCAGTAAACTAAGATAACAATAGTGTTTTTTAGCTGAGTAACTACACATCTAGTAGTCTCGTAGAACAGATTAGTATTAACGTTTGCAACTGGACATCAGTAAACTAAGATAACAATAGTGTCTTTTAATTAAGTAACCACACATCTAGTAGTCTAGTAGAACAGACCAGTATTAATGTTTGTAACTGGACATCAGTAAAATAAGATAACAATAGTGTCTGTTAGCTAAGTAACCACACATCTAGTAGTCTAGTAGAACAGACCAGTATTAGTGTTAGCAACTGGCGATCAGTAAACTAAGATAACAATAGTGTCTGTTAGCTAAGTATCCACACATCTAGTAGTCTAGTAGAACAGACCAGTATTAACGTTTGCAACTGGACATCTGTAAACTAAGATAACAATAGTGTCTTTTAATTAAGTAACCACACATCTAGTAGTCTAGTAGAACAGACCAGTATTAATGTTTGTAACTGGACATCAGTAAAATAAGATAACAATAGTGTCTGTTAGCTAAGTAACCACACATCTAGTAGTCTAGTAGAACAGACCAGTATTAATGTTTGCAACTGGACATCAGTAAACTAAGATAACAATAGTGTCTGTTAGCTAAGTAACCACACATCTAGTAGTCTAGTAGAACAGACCAGTATTAATGTTTGTAACTGGACATCAGTAAACTAAGATAACGATAGTGTCTGTTAACTAAGTAACCACACATCTAGTAGTCTAGTAGAACAGACCAGTATTAACGTTTGCAACTGCACATCAGTAAACTAAGATAACAATAGTGTCTTTTAATTAAGTAACCACACATCTAGTAGTCTAGTAGAACAGACCAGTATTAATGTTTGTAACTGGACATCAGTAAACTAAGATAACAATAGTGTCTGTTAGCTAAGTATCCACACATCTAGTAGTCTTGTAGAACAGACCAGTATTAATGTTTGCAACTGGACATCAGTAAACTAAGATAACAATAGTGTCTCTTAACTAAGTAACCACACATCTAGTAGTCTGGTAGAACAAATCATTATTAATGTTTGTAACTGGACATCAGTAAACTAAGATAACAATAGTGTCTGTTAGCTAAGTATCCACACATCTAGTAGTCTTGTAGAACAGACCAGTATTAATGTTTGCAACTGGACATCAGTAAACTAAGATAACAATAGTGTCTCTTAACTAAGTAACCACACATCTAGTAGTCTGGTAGAACAAACCATTATTAATGTTTGTAACTGGACATCAGTAAACTAAGATAACAATAGTGTTTGTTAGCTGAGTAACTACACATCTAGTAGTCTAGTAGAACAGACCAGTATTAACGTTTGCAACTGGACATCAGTAAACTAAGATAACAATAGTGTCTTTTAATTAAGTAACCACACATCTAGTAGTCTAGTAGAAGAGACCAGTTTTAATGTTTGCAACTGGATATCAGTAAACTAAGATAACAGTAGTGTCTGTTGACTAAGTAACCACACATCTAGTAGTCTAGTAGAACAGACCAGTATTAATGTTTGCAACTGGACATCAGTAAACTAAGATAACGATAGTGTCTGCTAACTAAGTAACCACACATCTAGTAGTCTAGTAGAACAGACCAGTATTAACGTTTGCAACTGGACATCAGTAAACTAAGATAACAATAGTGTCTCTTAACTAGGTAACCACACATCTAGTAGTCTGGTAGAACAGACCATTATTAATGTTTGTAACTGGACATCAGTAAACTAAGATAACGATAGTGTCTGCTAACTAAGTAACCACACATCTAGTAGTCTAGTAGAACAGACCAGTATTAACGTTTGCAACTGGACATCAGTAAACTAAGATAACAATAGTGTCTTTTAATTAAGTAACCACACATCTAGTAGTCTAGTAGAACAGACCAGTATTAATGTTTGTAACTGGACATCAGTAAACTAAGATAACAATAGTGTCTGTTAGCTAAGTATCCACACATCTAGTAGTCTTGTAGAACAGACCAGTATTAACGTTCGCAACTGGACATCAGTAAACTAAGATAACAATAGTGTATTTTAATTAAGTAACCACACATCTAGTAGTCTAGTAGAATAGTCTAGTATTAGTGTTAGCAACTGGCGATCAGTAAACTAAGATAACAATAGTGTCTGTTAGCTAAGTATCCACACATCTAGTAGTCTTGTAGAACAGACCAGTATTAATGTTTGCAACTGGACATCAGTAAACTAAGATAACAATAGTGTGTTTTTAGCTGAGTAACTACACATCTAGTAGTCTCGTAGAACAGATTAGTATTAACGTTTGCAACTGGACATCAGTAAACTAAGATAACAATAGTGTCTTTTAATTAAGTAACCACACATCTAGTAGTCTAGTAGAACAGACCAGTATTAATGTTTGTAACTGGACATCAGTAAAATAAGATAACAATAGTGTCTGTTAGCTAAGTAACCACACATCTAGTAGTCTAGTAGAACAGACCAGTATTAGTGTTAGCAACTGGCGATCAGTAAACTAAGATAACAATAGTGTCTGTTAGCTAAGTATCCACACATCTAGTAGTCTAGTAGAACAGACCAGTATTAACGTTTGCAACTGGACATCTGTAAACTAAGATAACAATAGTGTCTTTTAATTAAGTAACCACACATCTAGTAGTCTAGTAGAACAGACCAGTATTAATGTTTGTAACTGGACATCAGTAAACGAAGATAACAATAGTGTCTGTTAGCTAAGTATCCACACATCTAGTAGTCTTGTAGAACAGACCAGTATTAACGTTCGCAACTGGACATCAGTAAACTAAGATAACAATAGTGTATTTTAATAAAGTAACCACACATCTAGTAGTCTAGTAGAACAGACCAGTATTAGTGTTAGCAAATGGACATCAGTAAACTAAGATAACAGTAGTGTCTGTTAGCTAAGTATCCACACATCTAGTAGTCTTGTAGAACAGACCAGTATTAACGTTTGCAACTGCACATCAGTAAACTAAGATAACAATAGTGTCTTTTAATTAAGTAACCACACATCTAGTAGTCTAGTAGAACAGACCAGTATTAATGTTTGTAACTGGACATCAGTAAACTAAGATAACAATAGTGTCTGTTAGCTAAGTATCCACACATCTAGTAGTCTTGTAGAACAGACCAGTATTAATGTTTGCAACTGGACATCAGTAAACTAAGATAACAATAGTGTCTCTTAACTAAGTAACCACACATCTAGTAGTCTGGTAGAACAAATCATTATTAATGTTTGTAACTGGACATCAGTAAACTAAGATAACAATAGTGTTTGTTAGCTGAGTAACTACACATCTAGTAGTCTTGTAGAACAGACCAGTATTAACGTTTGCAACTGGACATCAGTAAACTAAGATAACAATAGTGTCTTTTAATTAAGTAACCACACATCTAGTAGTCTAGTAGAAGAGACCAGTTTTAATGTTTGCAACTGGATATCAGTAAACTAAGATAACAGTAGTGTCTGTTAACTAAGTAACCACACATCTAGTAGTCTAGTAGAACAGACCAGTATTAATGTTTGCAACTGGACATCAGTAAACTAAGATAACGATAGTGTCTGCTAACTAAGTAACCACACATCTAGTAGTCTAGTAGAACAGACCAGTATTAACGTTTGCAACTGGACATCAGTAAACTAAGATAACAATAGTGTCTCTTAACTAGGTAACCACACATCTAGTAGTCTGGTAGAACAGACCATTATTAATGTTTGTAACTGGACATCAGTAAACTAAGATAACGATAGTGTCTGCTAACTAAGTAACCACACATCTAGTAGTCTAGTAGAACAGACCAGTATTAACGTTTGCAACTGGACATCAGTAAACTAAGATAACAATAGTGTCTTTTAATTAAGTAACCACACATCTAGTAGTCTAGTAGAACAGACCAGTATTAATGTTTGTAACTGGACATCAGTAAACTAAGATAACGATAGTGTCTGTTAGCTAAGTATCCACACATCTAGTAGTCTTGTAGAACAGACCAGTATTAACGTTCGCAACTGGACATCAGTAAACTAAGATAACAATAGTGTATTTTAATTAAGTAACCACACATCTAGTAGTCTAGTAGAATAGTCTAGTATTAGTGTTAGCAACTGGCGATCAGTAAACTAAGATAACAATAGTGTCTGTTAGCTAAGTATCCACACATCTAGTAGTCTTGTAGAACAGACCAGTATTAATGTTTGCAACTGGACGTCCGTAAACTAAGATAACAATAGTGTCTTTTAATTAAGTAACCACACATCTAGTAGTCTAGTAGAACAGACCAGTATTAACGTTTGCAACTGCACATCAGTAAACTAAGATAACAATAGTGTCTTTTAATTAAGTAACCACACATCTAGTAGTCTAGTAGAACAGACCAGTATTAATGTTTGTAACTGGACATCAGTAAACTAAGATAACAATAGTGTCTGTTAGCTAAGTATCCACACATCTAGTAGTCTTGTAGAACAGACCAGTATTAACGTTCGCAACTGGACATCAGTAAACTAAGATAACAATAGTGTATTTTAATTAAGTAACCACACATCTAGTAGTCTAGTAGAATAGTCTAGTATTAGTGTTAGCAACTGGCGATCAGTAAACTAAGATAACAATAGTGTCTGTTAGCTAAGTATCCACACATCTAGTAGTCTTGTAGAACAGACCAGTATTAATGTTTGCAACTGGACATCAGTAAACTAAGATAACAATAGTGTTTTTTAGCTGAGTAACTACACATCTAGTAGTCTCGTAGAACAGATTAGTATTAACGTTTGCAACTGGACATCAGTAAACTAAGATAACAATAGTGTCTTTTAATTAAGTAACCACACATCTAGTAGTCTAGTAGAACAGACCAGTATTAATGTTTGTAACTGGACATCAGTAAAATAAGATAACAATAGTGTCTGTTAGCTGGTAACCACACATCTAGTAGTCTAGTAGAACAGACCAGTATTAGTGTTAGCAACTGGCGATCAGTAAACTAAGATAACAATAGTGTCTGTTAGCTAAGTATCCACACATCTAGTAGTCTAGTAGAACAGACCAGTATTAACGTTTGCAACTGGACATCTGTAAACTAAGATAACAATAGGGTCTTTTAATTAAGTAACCACACATCTAGTAGTCTAGTAGAACAGACCAGTATTAATGTTTGTAACTGGACATCAGTAAAATAAGATAACAATAGTGTCTGTTAGCTAAGTAACCACACATCTAGTAGTCTAGTAAAACAGACCAGTATTAATGTTTGTAACTGGACATCAGTAAACTAAGATAACAATAGTGTCTGTTAGCTAAGTAACCACACATCTAGTAGTCTGGTAGAACAGACCATTATTAATGTTTGTAACTGGACATCAGTAAACTAAGATAACGATAGTGTCTGTTAACTAAGTAACCACACATCTAGTAGTCTAGTAGAACAGACCAGTATTAACGTTTGCAACTGCACATCAGTAAACTAAGATAACAATAGTGTCTTTTAATTAAGTAACCACACATCTAGTAGTCTAGTAGAACAGACCAGTATTAATGTTTGTAACTGGACATCAGTAAACTAAGATAACAATAGTGTCTGTTAGCTAAGTATCCACACATCTAGTAGTCTTGTAGAACAGACCAGTATTAATGTTTGCAACTGGACATCAGTAAACTAAGATAACAATAGTGTCTCTTAACTAAGTAACCACACATCTAGTAGTCTGGTAGAACAAATCATTATTAATGTTTGTAACTGGACATCAGTAAACTAAGATAACAATAGTGTTTGTTAGCTGAGTAACTACACATCTAGTAGTCTAGTAGAACAGACCAGTATTAACGTTTGCAACTGGACATCAGTAAACCAAGATAACAATAGTGTCTTTTAATTAAGTAACCACACATCTAGTAGTCTAGTAGAAGAGACCAGTTTTAATGTTTGCAACTGGATATCAGTAAACTAAGATAACAGTAGTGTCTGTTGACTAAGTAACCACACATCTAGTAGTCTAGTAGAACAGACCAGTATTAATGTTTGCAACTGGACATCAGTAAACTAAGATAACGATAGTGTCTGCTAACTAAGTAACCACACATCTAGTAGTCTAGTAGAACAGACCAGTATTAACGTTTGCAACTGGACATCAGTAAACTAAGATAACAATAGTGTATCTTAACTAGGTAACCACACATCTAGTAGTCTGGTAGAACAGACCATTATTAATGTTTGTAACTGGACATCAGTAAACTAAGATAACGATAGTGTCTGCTAACTAAGTAACCACACATCTAGTAGTCTAGTAGAACAGACCAGTATTAACGTTTGCAACTGGACATCAGTAAACTAAGATAACAATAGTGTCTTTTAATTAAGTAACCACACATCTAGTAGTCTAGTAGAACAGACCAGTATTAATGTTTGTAACTGGACATCAGTAAACTAAGATAACAATAGTGTCTGTTAGCTAAGTATCCACACATCTAGTAGTCTTGTAGAACAGACCAGTATTAACGTTCGCAACTGGACATCAGTAAACTAAGATAACAATAGTGTATTTTAATTAAGTAACCACACATCTAGTAGTCTAGTAGAATAGTCTAGTATTAGTGTTAGCAACTGGCGATCAGTAAACTAAGATAACAATAGTGTCTGTTAGCTAAGTATCCACACATCTAGTAGTCTTGTAGAACAGACCAGTATTAATGTTTGCAACTGGACGTCCGTAAACTAAGATAACAATAGTGTCTTTTAATTAAGTAACCACACATCTAGTAGTCTAGTAGAACAGACCAGTATTAACGTTTGCAACTGCACATCAGTAAACTAAGATAACAATAGTGTCTTTTAATTAAGTAACCACACATCTAGTAGTCTAGTAGAACAGACCAGTATTAATGTTTGTAACTGGACATCAGTAAACTAAGATAACAATAGTGTCTGTTAGCTAAGTATCCACACATCTAGTAGTCTTGTAGAACAGACCAGTATTAACGTTCGCAACTGGACATCAGTAAACTAAGATAACAATAGTGTATTTTAATTAAGTAACCACACATCTAGTAGTCTAGTAGAATAGTCTAGTATTAGTGTTAGCAACTGGCGATCAGTAAACTAAGATAACAATAGTGTCTGTTAGCTAAGTATCCACACATCTAGTAGTCTTGTAGAACAGACCAGTATTAATGTTTGCAACTGGACATCAGTAAACTAAGATAACAATAGTGTTTTTTAGCTGAGTAACTACACATCTAGTAGTCTCGTAGAACAGATTAGTATTAACGTTTGCAACTGGACATCAGTAAACTAAGATAACAATAGTGTCTTTTAATTAAGTAACCACACATCTAGTAGTCTAGTAGAACAGACCAGTATTAATGTTTGTAACTGGACATCAGTAAAATAAGATAACAATAGTGTCTGTTAGCTAAGTAACCACACATCTAGTAGTCTAGTAGAACAGACCAGTATTAGTGTTAGCAACTGGCGATCAGTAAACTAAGATAACAATAGTGTCTGTTAGCTAAGTATCCACACATCTAGTAGTCTAGTAGAACAGACCAGTATTAACGTTTGCAACTGGACATCTGTAAACTAAGATAACAATAGTGTCTTTTAATTAAGTAACCACACATCTAGTAGTCTAGTAGAACAGACCAGTATTAATGTTTGTAACTGGACATCAGTAAACGAAGATAACAATAGTGTCTGTTAGCTAAGTATCCACACATCTAGTAGTCTTGTAGAACAGACCAGTATTAACGTTCGCAACTGGACATCAGTAAACTAAGATAACAATAGTGTATTTTAATAAAGTAACCACACATCTAGTAGTCTAGTAGAACAGACCAGTATTAGTGTTAGCAAATGGACATCAGTAAACTAAGATAACAGTAGTGTCTGTTAGCTAAGTATCCACACATCTAGTAGTCTTGTAGAACAGACCAGTATTAATGTTTGCAACTGGACATCAGTAAACTAAGATAACAATAGTGTTTTTTAGCTGAGTAACTACACATCTAGTAGTCTCGTAGAACAGATTAGTATTAACGTTTGTAACTGGACATCAGTAAAATAAGATAACAATAGTGTCTGTTAGCTAAGTAACCACACATCTAGTAGTCTAGTAGAACAGACCAGTATTAGTGTTAGCAACTGGCGATCAGTAAACTAAGATAACAATAGTGTCTGTTAGCTAAGTATCCACACATCTAGTAGTCTAGTAGAACAGACCAGTATTAACGTTTGCAACTGGACATCTGTAAACTAAGATAACAATAGTGTCTTTTAATTAAGTAACCACACATCTAGTAGTCTAGTAGAACAGACCAGTATTAATGTTTGTAACTGGACATCAGTAAACGAAGATAACAATAGTGTCTGTTAGCTAAGTATCCACACATCTAGTAGTCTTGTAGAACAGACCAGTATTAACGTTCGCAACTGGACATCAGTAAACTAAGATAACAATAGTGTATTTTAATAAAGTAACCACACATCTAGTAGTCTAGTAGAACAGACCAGTATTAGTGTTAGCAAATGGACATCAGTAAACTAAGATAACAGTAGTGTCTGTTAGCTAAGTATCCACACATCTAGTAGTCTTGTAGAACAGACCAGTATTAATGTTTGCAACTGGACATCAGTAAACTAAGATAACAATAGTGTTTTTTAGCTGAGTAACTACACATCTAGTAGTCTCGTAGAACAGATTAGTATTAACGTTTGCAACTGGACATCAGTAAACTAAGATAACAATAGTGTCTTTTAATTAAGTAACCACACATCTAGTAGTCTAGTAGAACAGACCAGTATTAATGTTTGTAACTGGACATCAGTAAAATAAGATAACAATAGTGTCTGTTAGCTAAGTAACCACACATCTAGTAGTCTAGTAGAACAGACCAGTATTAGTGTTAGCAACTGGCGATCAGTAAACTAAGATAACAATAGTGTCTGTTAGCTAACTAACCACACATCTAGTAGTCTTGTAGAACAGACCAGTATTAACGTTTGCAACTGGACATCAGTAAACTAAGATAACAATATTGTCTTTTAATTAAGTAACCACACATCTAGTAGTCTAGTAGAACAGACCAGTATTAATGTTTGCAACTGGACATCAGTAAACTAAGATAACAATAGTGTTTTTTAGCTGAGTAACTACACATCTAGTAGTCTCGTAGAACAGATTAGTATTAACGTTTGCAACTGGACATCAGTAAACTAAGATAACAATAGTGTCTGTTAGCTAAGTATCCACACATCTAGTAGTCTTGTAGAACAGACCAGTATTAATGTTTGCAACTGGACATCAGTAAACTAAGATAACAATAGTGTCTTTTAATTAAGTAACCACACATCTAGTAGTCTAGTAGAACTGACCAGTATTAATGTTTGTAACTGGACATCAGTAAACTAAGATAACAATAGTGTCTGTTAGCTAACTAACCACACATCTAGTAGTCTTGTAGAACAGACCAGTATTAACGTTTGCAACTGGACATCAGTAAACTAAGATAACAATATTGTCTTTTAATTAAGTAACCACACATCTAGTAGTCTAGTAGAACAGACCAGTATTAGTGTTAGCAAATGGACATCAGTAAACTAAGATAACAGTAGTGTCTGTTAACTTAGTAACCACACATCTAGTAGTCTAGTAGAAGAGACCAGTATTAATGTTTCCAACTGGACATCAGTAAACTAAGATAACGATAGTGTCTGCTAACTAAGTAACCACACATCTAGTAGTCTAGTAGAACAGACCAATATTAGTGTTAGCAACTGGACATCATTAAACTAAAATAACAATGGTGTCTGTTAACTAAGTAACCACACATCTAGTAGTCTAGTAGAACAGACCAGTATTAATGTTTGCAACTGGACATCAGTAAACTAAGATAACGATAGTGTCTGCTAACTAAGTAACCACACATCTAGTAGTCTAGTAGAACAGACCAGTATTATTGTTAGCAACTAGGATAACAATAATGTCTGTTAGCTAAGTAACCACACATCTAGTAGTTTAGTAGAACAGACCAGTATTAGTGTTAGCAACTGGCGATCAGTAAACTAAGATAACAATAGTGTCTGTTAGCTAAGTATCCACACATCTAGTAGTTTTGTAGAACAGACCAGTATTAATGTTTGCAACTGGACATCAGTAAACTAAGATAACAATAGTGTCTTTTAATTAAGTAACCACACATCTAGTAGTCTAGTAGAACAGACCAGTATTAATGTTTGTAACTGGACATCAGTAAACTAAGATAACAATAGTGTCTGTTAGCTAACTAACCACACATCTAGTAGTCTAGTAGAAGAGACCAGTTTTAATGTTTGCAACTGGACATCAGTAAACTAAGATAACGATAGTGTCTGCTAACTAAGTAACCACACATCTAGTAGTCTAGTAGAACAGACCAGTATTAGTGTTAGCAACTGGCGATCAGTAAACTAAGATAACAGTAGTGTCTGTTAGCTAAGTTACCACACATTTAGTATTGTAGTAGAACAGACCAGTATAAATGTTTGCAACTGGACATCAGTAAACTAGATAACAATAGTGTCTGTTAACTAACTAACCACACATCTAGTAGTCTAGTAGAACAGACCAGTATTAATATTTGTAACTGGAAATCAGTAAACTAAAATAACAATAGTGTCTGTTAGCTAAGTAACCACACATCTTAGACTAGTAGATCTAGAAATAATGTTGCATACTCTACATTACACTACAAGAACAATAGTGTTTTAACTCTGTTTGAACCAATAGAGTTTTAGCTCCAGGACATCCAAATTAAGTTGTTTGAATACCAGTTTCATTTGACAGTTTTGCTTTAAGACAACTACGTTTTGTTTGAATGCCTGTTTGAATTACTAGAGATTTAAGTTGCAGTACGACCAAGTTGTTTGAATTTTTGTTCAAATTAAGTTATTTTTAGCACAACAAAGTCAAGTTGCTTGAATGCTTGTTAAATCAGAGTTGTAGCTTCAGACAATGCATTTAGAAGGTGTTTTCGCCCTCAGAACTGCCGTTGACTTGATATTTTTTTGTTTTTCGCCACATTTTCTGTAAACTCAATAGACTGTATTGTGTGAAAATCTTAAGTTCACCAGTTTTTCAAATGCTGGAACCACCACGTCTGGCACCAACAATCATTCCACGGTCAAAGTCGCTTAGATTGCTCATCTTCCCCATTCTAATGTTTGGTCGAACGACAATTGTACTTCTTTGGCTATTTGTGTTAGAGCAGGTGTACCTAATGAAGTAGCTGCTGATGTGGCTGATTCTTCCAGCAATGAATTATGTTAAAATTTAAAAGAAAAAAATAATATTAAAATGTAGAAGGTTTTTTTGTTTGTTTGGAATTTCGCACAAAGCTACTCGAGGGCTATCTGTGCTAGCCGTCCCTAATTTAGCAGTGTAAGACTAGAGGGAAGGCAGCTAGTCATCACCACCCACCGCCAACTCTTGGGCTACTCTTTTACCAACGAATAGTGGGATTGACCGTCACATTATAACGCCCCCACGGCTGGGAGAGCGAGCATGTTTGGCGCGACTCGGGCGCGAACCCGCGACCCTCAGATTACGAAGCGCACGCCTTAACGCACTAGGCCATGCCGGGCCCCTGAAATGTAGAAGGAAATACCTGAAGATTGTCTGCTAAAAGTAAACATCCGTATCTGTGGAAACTTAAGGAATTGTAAACCAACTAAATGCTTAGAAACAGTGTATAAATGTGTGTAATAATAGTGCAGAATAAAAACATTTAATAATAATAATGTATTTCATAATTAAGGTGATGTCCCACACATGCAAAACAGTCACGTGATTGGCCTGGTCCAATGAAGTGACAGGCTAACTGGAACTATTACAAGTTGTATAAAGAGACAGCGTTACCTACCTATTGGTGCACAGCTGAGAATGAGGTAGGTGAGGACAAAGTCGGCTCGGTTATAGTCGAAGACAAGCAAAGAAGTTTATTGAAATTAATAATACCAAATAATTTAATATTGAAATACTCAACTCACCCATGAAAATTTTTGTCTTCATATGTTGGAATTTTTGTGTAGGTATTAAGGCATTCTTTCCCCGTGAATAATTGATCCAAATTTTAAATTCCATGAAACTCAAGGTTACGAACAAACATTTGTTTTACTTACTCTTTGACGAATGTTTCTCTCTTCCGAGTAAGACAAGTCAGAGAAAGACGATAAAAATGGCCGTTCTCAAAGAAATCGCAGATACGTAATTTCGTCTTTTCCAAGAACTCCTTGTATATTCCAAACATATTTTTTGCGTATTAACTGTTTAACAAATCATAGATTAATAACACCAATAACTTGTTAAATATCGAACATTTCTTGACGCACTATTTGTTTATAATTTCAAGATGGCGGAATAGACAATTTAGTGAAGTTACACAATGTATCCACATTTTTATTTTAAATCCACTTGTTATTATCAGGCTGGGTCAAAGTTGAAAAGTTAGTGGCCATATTTTAGATATGTTTTAATTCCTAAAGTAGATGTAACTGAAGACGTAACCGACAAGAGACCTAGAAGCAAATCGTTTTTCCACCAAAACAAACAGGCGTTGGTCACAGCGAAACGTTTTATCCTGCTTAGATGTTTCATTTGTAGCGAAACAATTAAAGGTCTAGAATACTTTTCGACCAGATTAGGCCCGTTTCGTTTACAGCAAAACGTTCAGAGAAGTAGAGTATGTGTTGACATGCTTATCTGTTTTATTCACAGCGAAACGTTTATAAATATAAGCCAACTCTACAACTGATCTCTAATTCCAGTAAAACTATTAGAGAGCTGGCTTACAGTTAATTTACTCAAACACGTTTCATTCTATGTTCGTGAACGAATTAAAAAATCTACATCGTTTCAGATGTTTCGATACGCTTCACCCATCATTTAGTAGATTTTTGTTTTGTTTGCATTATTTTAAAATGGCAATTGTTTATCTTTTAAAAGGAATATTGTTAGCTGATTTCTGAAATTTTAAAAAATGTAACTGCGGGTATCGAAACAAAATGTTTAGTGTTAAAAGCCATTTGACTAACCACGGAGCCACCAGAATATAAAGGTTTTTGTAATAGTGACATCAGTTATCTGCTGTGTCCACGAAGGCGAATCGAACCTCTTAATGTAGCGTTGTAAATCAGACTTTTACTGACTGTTTCACCGGGGGCCCGGCATGGCTAAGCGTGTTAAGGCGTGCAACCCGTAATCTGAGGGTTGCGGGTTCGCATCCCTGTCGCGCCAATGATGCTCGCCCTTCCAGCCGTGGGGGCGTTATAACGTGACGGTCAATCCCACTATTCGTTGGTAAAAGAGTAGCCCAAGAGTTGGCGGTGGGTGGTGATGACTAGCTGCCTTCCCTCTAGTCTTACACTGCTAAATTAGGGACGGCTAGCACAGATAGCCCTCGAGTAGCTTTGTGCGAAATTCAAAAACAAACAAAATGTTTCACCGGGTGATGAGATAGATGAATTTGTCCTGATGGTGCTGCCATCTAGTAAGTTAAATTAAAAGGATTTATCTGTTGGAGACGTAATATTTAAATACAAGAAAATGTTTTTAGCAGAACATGTCAGACTAGCTCTGTGTGTGTGTGTTTGTACGCGCGGTATAGGACAGACATTTTATAAATGCTTAAATATAGGTGACTAGCAACGTTACTCGGCGTTGTCCGGGTTTTCGAAAAAACAAACTTACTGTTTCTCCATTCCATTTTAAGATATGTAAATATTTTGTGAATTTAAAAAAAAAAAAACACCTTAACTTTGATTTTTAAAAATAAACCACGACTCTGCTTTAAATCATGGCTATTTTATGAACGATATTTGTTTTTTTACTTCCCTGACAAAGATAATATTCTCAGTATGAGTTTGTTTTACATTATTTCATACGTATGAATATCCGTTCCAGTAGATACGATAAGCCTCGTTCTATTGACCCCATTCCTCGAAGTTTAAAACGCAAATACGTAATATTATGTTGAATTTGTTTCATAAAAATATCCAAATTACAATAAATGTGAAACCGTATTTTCATTTTGTCATTAATGTATGAAATATACTACAAACAAAATACAGTATTGTACTTTTATAATGAATCAAAAGAAAAATTCCAGTTCTAGGTATCCAACCACATTGAGAGAGAAAATGTACATTCGCTGTCTATACTTTATCAGTGCACACTATTATAATTTAAGCCTCACTCTTATCACGTAGACTAATTTATGGTAGTCAGTGTAATTTTATTTTATAGGCTAGGCCTATTGTTTGCTTTTTCGTACACGAAATTCTAACTGTACATACATTTATTTTGTATGTGAAGTTAAATATGTTATGTATTAATAAATGTATAATTAAGAATCTAAAATCAAATAGGCCTATAACGTTATATTCTAAAATAACTTTTTAATCAAAGTTACTGAAAAAGTCTGCGTACAATATGTTTAACGATGAAATTACCACTGCAGCAAACACAGACGCGTATATCAACAATAACTTGTAGTTCAGCACTCCTTCAGGTGAGAAAAGTGTAAACGCGACAGATAAATAAGCAAACAAGGGAACAATAGATGTTTTTAGTGTCATATATGGATAAATTTCTGTTCTGTATACAACTAGCTTTACTTCCATCGATAACTAGAACAGTAGTTTAAACCGTTCTCACCCTCAAATATAAACGTCATAAAGATGTCGAGATTTTACCGATGTATAATTATACAAAATATAAACGCCAAGATATTCAGATATAACCAATGTATAATTATACATAAATATGGTTTAAGTTTTTACTACCTGATTAGAAGGTTTGGTAAGTTTTTACTGCCTTATCAGTTTTATGTTTGAAGAACGTAAACAGTTTAACTTCTGGGAAGTATGGTCCTTTCAGTTGGTTTGTAAGATCCTGTGTGGTGGCTGTATGTAAATAAGCATGTGTGTGTTTTTATAGCCACATCGGGCTATCTGCTGAGCCCACAGAGGGAATTCGAACCACTGATTTTAGCATTGTAAATCCGTAAACATACCGCTGTAAGCGGGAGGCACGTAAATATATCTATAAAAACTATCTATTAACAGAAACGCTGTAAATATTGTACGTACAAGTTCATAGATTAACAAGTACGACACTGAACGTACATAAACAGGAAAAATAGAAAATAAATAACCTTCAGTTTACACAACCTATAGATGGACAAGAATTCAGTTACAGAATATAGAATTTACCAGAGAATTTTAATTTCCTTTAATTTCGTTAGCTAATGGCGTAGACAAAGGAAATTACATAAAAATTGTCACCGATATAACATGTGAGCGAAATTATTTACCACACCTCCAAGTTATTTGTTTTTTGGAGAGGGTAGGTGCCTTTTCGGCTCCTTCGATTCCTACATCTATCGTTTCTGATCCCACCTTCGGTGTTTCAGTGCCTTGAGTGGTATCCTTGAAGAAACGGTTTTTCAGCGTCGATTATTCTATGTGGTTTTCGTCATTCGGTCTCTATTAGCGTTTACGTAGTCGTTGAAGCCAGACACTGGAAGATCACGGTTAAACCTAGGCAGAACAACAGGTGCTTTATATTTAGACTTCTCGTTGTACGAGTCCGTAAAATGTTCAATACCCTAATGGAATCATAACTGAAGCCGAATTTATTTTTCACTTCCCAAGTAAATAACAAAAAAATGTGAACAATAAGTTACGTAAGTCTTCCATCCGTGCAAACACCAGATGGTAAAAATGGAATCCCTACAAACACACACTCGTAGGTCTGTCAGCTACAATTACCGCCTTGCTCGGATTTTGACGTCAATCACTTCAGTATTCCACAATATTTTGGAAGCTTCTAATTTCTGTTGTTTTTCAGTTTTATGTAATCTGAACTTAATGTTTTCTTTTGTTTGGAGGTCACAATTCATCTCTTGTGGGTCAATCTATAGCTTGGTCACAGCACACTTCCCCCATCTTTTACTATTAAAACAAGGAAAGAAAATTATGAAATAAAGAGAGAAACCACAATAAATCAAACATTAAAAATTTAATAAAAGATATAAATAATTACCACCAGAGTAACCTGAATTATTTATTCTCAGTAACTGTCATACGTCATTTCAGTTCTGATGTACTCACCATCTAATAGCATGAACTTATTCAAGATACCTCCGTGCTTTCACTAATATATTCAGACATCTGAAAGCAAATCTTAAACTATATAACCTTCTGTTTACTGTCACTACATGTATCGGTAAACCGTTCTATTAAATCTTGGACGTTAGTTTTATAACGATGTTAAATGTTGTGCTGTTTTTTAGACAAACTTTATCAAACAAGTAAACATGACTGTTAAATCAATCGGTACAAAATTACTATTTAAAATTATTAGCAAAGCCCAGTACTAGATGGCGCTTAAGTAAATACCTGAAATAAAGTCTCCTAAAACTATAAACAATATAGTACCAATGAAACAAAATAGCTGACGTCAAAGTCACACACTCCTAAGATTTCAGTCAACAAAACCACTGGACTAAAGAATTTGGCTAACCTTCTCTTATAATCCTTACTAATAACATGTAATGAAATTTGTGGATTTATTCTACAGGTGGTACTAATAAACACTACAGCAGGGGATAATAAGGAACCCCCAATTCATTGCCAGTTTCAGAACTATTACAACCAATCTAGCTCAAGCACTTACATCATGACCAACCAACTAACTCATCGTCAGATAATTATATCAAAAAGAGTAAATGTAAAATCATTACGTTATTTGTGATTTCTAAATAATAAAAAAAAACTGGCTTGGAAAATTAAGAACTGATATTAAATAAATATAAATAGTTACTCACTTAAACCATAAACAAAAACTACATATCTGTTTACAATAAACTCTAGATAACTATTATTATTCACTTGAGGTATATAAAAACTCAAAATTTGTTAATAATAATAACCGTAATTACTCACTTGTCTTAAGTCACATATTGATTTCGGAATATATTTAGTAACATCTGATGTTACAGTTTCATACAGATATAGGTACGTATAGCAACATCCATATGAGATTACAGTTTGAAACAAATGTATATAGGTGTAGTCACAAATGATGCTACACTTTGAAATAAATATAGATAGTTGTAGTAACATCCATACAATTTTACGTATGAAACAAATATAGATCGGTGTAGTAACGTCTGATGTTGCAGTTTGAAACAAATGTAGATAGGCGAAGTAACATCCTGTGTTGCAGTGTGAAATAAATGCTGATGACTGTAGTAACACCCATATGATGTTATAGTATGAAACAAATGTAGATAGGCGTAGTGACATCCTGTGTTGCAGTGTGAAATAAATGTTGATGACTGTAGTAACACCCATATGATGTCACAGTATGAAACAAATGTAGATAGGTGTAGTAACAACCGACGTTACGTATGAAACATATGTAGCTACGTGTAGTAACATTTTGAAATAAAGGAACGGCAAATAATTGTATGAACCACGTTTTGACGAAACGTCCTTGATGGTTTCCATCATAGCATTTTAAAATAATGTTGTTGTGTTTTGAGCTTCTAATAAATTGTTGTTTTTCAAGTTGTCGCTCAAAGTGTGCCTGAAACGTTTCCCGTTATGTTATCATGAACCGTGCACATAAGTTAGAATTTCTGTGTAAAAGTTTCACTGGGGCTATTAGTTCTTACTTAGCCCTAAGTTTGATTCGATAAGCTATGGGAAAGGCAACTGGTCAATAGTTCTAGCGGTCAACTCTTGTCTGATTGTGCTGTGGGATTTGACAGCTACTTTTATAATCCACCCACGAACTTAATATGGATGGTGTATTTTTGTTGTTTGGGGAAATTGGTTGCGAACCTTTAACAAGAATGCTAGCCATATGGTCATATTTAAAGTTGTTATGAATCATTTTACGATTTCTAATAACTGTCTTCTAAACGAAACATTTTATAACGTGTCCTATATTCAAATGGATAATAGAAGTCTTTGGTTTTGTTTTTTTCTTTGCCTTCAATAAATTTTATTCTACCGTCAGACATAATTTACAGTCAAAATGATTAATACCCTGATCAAAATTATAAATTGTAATTAAATAACATAATTAATCATAAAACTTTAATTTTTATTATAAACAGTTTGCACTAATTTAGAATATTTGAATCTTTAAACAACTACCGAGTGAACCAGGTTTCGAGATATTCTACAAAGTGTAGTTATGTGTTATAAAAGTTACAGGATTGAGTCCAGTGCGCTTTGGGAAAGAGGGAGTGTTATAGGAATGACAGTTAGATATCATTATTAGGTTAGAAAAGAGTAGCTTAAGAGTTGACGGTGTGTGTCGTTTACTAGCTGCTTTACTTATAGTTCTAATAGTTCAAAATTAAGGTTAGTGCAGAGACAGTCCTTTTGTAGCTTTGTGAGAATTATTTTAATTATTTCACTACTCAGCGACAAGTTTATAACACTAAAATCTGAAGTTGAATCCTTGAAGGCCGTTATGTGTTTAACTACAAAACTGGATCCTTGGAGAGTAGGTAGACCGTTGGGTGTTTAACTACAAAACTGGATCCTTGAAGGGTAGGTAGACCGTTGGGTGTTTAACTACAAAACTGGATCCTTGGAGGGTAGGTAGATCGTTGGGTGTTTAACTACAAAACTGGATCCTTGAAGGGTAGATAGGCCGTTGGGTGTTTAACTACAAAACTGGATCCTTGGAGGGTAGGTAGACTGTTGGGTATTTAACTACAAAACTGGAACCTTGAAGGGTAGATAGGCCGTTGTGTCTTTAACTACAAAACAATAGAAATATTTTATAATCGGATATCTTGCATGTGGCGAGACAGGAAGACAGTACCGAAAGACATCAGTGGCATCTTCCCAACCAAGACAAACGTTTGTTTGTGACACTTTCACTGAATTATTAACTAAGATGATAACAAAACATTCTTTAAACGTTCTGTTTCAATGTTCACAATCACTGTCTGTTAAACATTCACAGTCACTATCTGTTCAACAGTCACTGTATGCTCAACATTCACAGTCACTGTCTGTTCAACATTCACAATCACAGTCTGTTCAACGTTCACAGTCACTGTCTGTTCAACATTCACAGTCACTGTTTGTTCAACGCTCTACAAAATATTTCGTCTTTAATATGAGAAAATTTTTGTGGTTACGAGCTACACAATCTTTACTGAAGGTCCTTGAGATATAAGGTTGTCCTGATATCTAGTATAAAAGTTAAATCAATTCAGACCATAAACTGACCTAAAGATCAAATTTAATTTCAACATTTTAATTCGACAAAACATAAGTAAATATACAGATTTTCCTCCATACAGGTCTGAGACAAAAACAGGAGCAAAGATTTACTTATTTGAAATAAAACATGTAACAAAAAGTTTCTTCCCTGCAAAACAACGCTTGAAACTGACATAAGATAATTAAAACACGTGTGATGTCACATATTTGAAACTCACGAAATTTCATACGTTCAATCTATTTTGAGATTTCAAAATACAAGACTAATCGATCTCAAAATTTCACAGGTGAGGTCCAGTGATCAGTGATCAAAGTCCAGTGATCAACGATCCAGACACTTACATAAAAACGTTAAACCAGAAGATGTCAAGGTTCATCAACAGGTGAAGTCCAGTGATCAAGACAAGATGTTAAACACTTACATAAAAAAGTATTAAAACAGAAGATATGAAGGTTAATTAACAGGTAAGGTCCAGTGGTCATGACAAGACGTTACGTACTTACGTAGAAAACATTAAATCAGAAACCGTCTTTCAGTCAAATCATATAGACATCGTCACCAGGGGGCATTACACATATTAATCTACGACATCAAACACAAGTTTTTAATTTGTTTTGCTTTTTTTTAGATTGAGAAGGAACTATGGAATAGAATAATAGATTTAGACATATAATTGTATTTAATATAAAATCAAACAACACCAAACCTTGAAAATAAAATACAACGGTATTAAAGGTATCACAAATTTCTTTTAAAAATGGCGAAGGTTTCTAGAAGCTGTTTCCGGAGGAAATGCTCATAATAGTACTATATACATAGTTGGCCTTAAAATTGCAATGGATAACTTGACAGAACTCTGAGCTAAAATATATTTCTGGCACATATGGAAAGACGGTTCAAACGCTTACCATTATTACACAATAAAGCACATTACTTTATTAACACAAACATATATAAACATGCAAATTTGAGTATAGTTAGGTTAGACAAAATTTTCTTTCCTATACACAATAATATTTTATAATAGTCAATATGTGGAATTACAAGTAAAAATATAGGCTTCAAGACTTGCTTACATTATATACACTATAGTTAACAATACAACAATAACACAGTTTTATGTTAACCACTTGCTTATAGCAGCTTTCTAGAGTGTACCTTCCTAAAAGATTTTCCTATGAATGTACCGCTGGAAGGTGATGTCACATCGCCAAGCATAAAATAGACCAGCCGAAACTGAATTGATGTTGGGTTTAAGTTGCTTTAAGCCTATTTCATATCACCTTTTAATGAGCATAAAAGACAGGATTACGTTGTCTCAGGACCGTTCGTGCTCACGAGCATTGTAATTGATTTTAGGCTTAGGGCTATGAACACTAGGCAACATCATATTCGCATCATTTAAAAGCCTTACTATAAACAACGCCAAACATAAGATGATTTAGGCCTATTTTACAGTTGTTAACGTGATGAGATGTTTTCATCTGCATCGACGAAAAATTGTTTCAAGATATTTTTCAGAGTGAACAAATATATTAAGGTATTGACTTTGTGCGCGCTTGGCTAAAAGATGAAAGGAGAGGAATCAGACCGAGGCGTAAACAAGCGATGGAATCAGAATGAGGCTTAAACAATCGAAGATCACAGACAAATATTTTGAGTAGAAGTGTCATAAAAGTAGAAAAATATTTTTTTTTTTTTTTTTTTTTGGAAACGGAAGAAACGTTTTCTTTTTGTATACATTTGTATTTAAAACAGAGAATTATTTTAATAAATAATTTGTTTTAATATTTTGAAGATCTAAAACTATTGTTTATATTGTCTAAAGTTGACAAACTATGAGCCTGTATAAAAGCAACAACAATAAATGTCTTTCTTTTCTTTGTGTTTTCAAAGTTATTTGTCATACAAATAATGTTGAAAACAACTAGCCTTTAGAATGTAGATAACAATTTCCTAAGGAACGCTTTCAAGTTCGAGTTTCTTCGTTTGTACAGGACTATGTTCGTGAAATCACTTAGAAGCAGATGACTTTGAACTACTTGTTTGTTTGTTTTTAAGGTAACTACAAACATAGCTGTACAGAAATAAACGTTTTTCTCAAAATATATAAAGATTGTTTTGCACACACAAAATATACACATTCTCACGGTTATATGGACTTATTTCAAAATTATTGATATAACGATTAGTATTCATTAAATTCATCTTCTGAAATTGAAACAAACAAATTGAATATATTAAAACCAACTATTCGATATGACGCTGGTAGCACATCCTATCTTTCAAACAAAATGAGGGTTATCGATACCTAAAAGTTTGTTTCAGGCCGTCATGTTAATACATTTTGCACATAGAATCAGTTAGAATTGTTACTTTTAATTACATTTACAAATTCATGTTAAAAACATAAGATGGCAGATAAATTGTGCGAGATATCAATGTTTCAACAGTTGAACAAAAAACGTCTTATGACTTAAAACGATTGAATCAGACTTTTTTTTCAAAATTTAACACAGTTATATACAACGAATAATTTGTCTCAAAACAACAGTAAAGACTTTTCTTTACAAATTCTGAACAAGAAGTATTTACTGAGCCAATGTTAAAAATTTGATAGTAAAGAAGGGGCCTGAGGCACATGTTGTGGCTTAATCAAGATATGGCCCCTAAAGGAAACTCATGCTTATTAGCTACAGGGGCAGAAAGAGCACCCTCGGGCTCTGGCCTCTGGCTTTCCAGCTGTCAAATACTTGTTTGTTAAAACCCGACCGGTCATCAAGCATGAATTGGTCTAAATGTCAAGTTTACTGTAAGGCGGAAGTTGTCACGGACACAGTTTCTGACCGGGAGAAAGAGCTGATAGGAACCAGACTGGAGGAGGGGTCATCTTGAGAAAGTCCACTTCTGCTACTTGGGCCCGCATCCTCGCTGGCCTGAGACTGTGTGGCCGATCTCTTCTGTTTCTGCTTCAAGTGAACCTTGGTGTGTCGCTTCTTCTCGTCGCTTCTAGCGAACCTGCGGCCGCACAAATCACAGGAAAATGGTTTCTCACCAGTATGTGTGCGAATGTGTGTAGTTAAGTGGTCACTCCTACTGAATGACCTCATACAGATGCGGCATTGGAACGGCTTTTGACCAGTGTGGATTCGGATGTGGCGGGTCAGTTCGTCGCTGCGAGAGAACCTCCGGTCACAAGCTTCTAATGGACAAGCATAAGGTCGTTCGTGGACTGGCGTCTTGCAAGGTCTGTTAGGGTACTTGCGTTGTTTCACTGGTACCAACTTGAAAGGAACTGGGCTGGACTGGTAAGCCTGGCTGAGAATCTCGTGCCCCTTGCTAGTGGATTGGTTGTATTCTGCTAGTCCTTGCCCAGGGAGAAAGCCGGCTTCAGGGACAGGTTCTGGTTTTGGAAAAACAGCAGATGAACCTGCTTCAAGCTGAACAGGTCCATAATCAGGTGTGTTATAAACCGGAGTGGTCCACTGTCCTGATGTGGACGCTAACTCCATCCCTTGTTGGAAGATCATGGACTGTGGTGACATTCCCCCAGCAGCTGCTACGAGAGCTGCGACGTTCCCTTCAGGACCGGTGCAACTGCTATACGCAGATGACTGTTTCACGACAAACCCTTGACAACTCGTGTCAAACTGCAGCAGTTCCTGTTGGCTCTGAGGGTTGATGAAGAAATGTTCTTGAACCATTGTCTCTGCCAGAGAATGAGACGGTGCACTGATCGTCTCAAACGTTCCGTGAGTGGGTGAGGAGGAGAAATGGGAGGAAGGAGCGGGAGAAGCTGTTCCGAGATCCTGACCAGGAGGTGGTGACGACGTGGCAGGAACCGTGTGCGGACTGGATATATTTAGAAAAGGACTGAAGTCTGAAGATTTCTCAGGGTCCAGCCACCCTAGAACCTGGCCCTGACCTCTCTGCTGGGAGGGAGGGGTGGTACGGTTATACGAAAGACTTTGTGATGTGGCGGTTTGCTGTGGGGAGCTACTGGGGAACATCCCTTGATCAGGCTTCTCGGTAGAGGGGACCACCGCCTCGGCTGTGGAAAAAGCAAACAAATATTTGTATTATTTTCTCTGCGCTAAAAAGCATCCATACTTTTATATGAATTCAATTTAATATAATGAGATTCTTCAACTTACTTCGTCAGTGCGTAAGTCGGTGAGCGTACCTGGCCGCCATTAATACTCCGCCCTCACTTCTTTACGTAAGAGTACAGTTAACCAATCACATTTACACAGTGATTATATCAGCCTAGGAAAACTAGTTTTACCGCTATTTTTCCAGTATATATATTTTATTTACATTTTGAACGAACTTACCAAAGCAAATAAAAAGCACAAATCCACATTTAGATAAGAAACAAATATAAAAGCGTTCTTTGTTATAGACGTGCGTAACGATTTGGCCCTAAAGAAGAAGGCAAAGCGCTTCATTTTGTTATTTATATAATTTCTGAGAGAAGATACCCGTCGCGCACAAGAAACAACGTTTTAGTGCCGAAGCCACATCGTACGTCACACACGCGTTCTAGCAAGTTATTGTTCAAGTCTATTTCCATCTCTTTCACCTACAGGAGTTCACGTGTAAACTGAGACTGTGTGTGTGTATGTTTTTTTCTAACTTGTAGAAAATACTGAATTGGGCCTCATCGTATTTAGAGAGAGAGAGCTGTGATGAAAAGAAAGTGGAGATCAATAGTGTGTTCGTTAAACAATATTCATACTCACGATCTTGCAAACGAAGGGAAATGATATCCTTCACATTGATATAAAAAAAAGCAGTTGGAAGATGTTCTACACACTGGTATTAAAAATAGCAGGACGGAAATACTATTCTTCACATTGAGTTTAAATGTACCAGGAGAGTAATGGTATTATACACATTCATAATAAATACAGAAGGAAGGACCATCTATTCTTCACATGAATAACAAAGGTAGCAGAAGAGAAATGCTATTCTACACATTGATATAAAGATAGCAGGAGTGAAAATCTATTCTTCACGTTGATATAAAAGATAGCAGGAGGGAAATTCTACACTTCAGATTCATATTATTTATGAAGTTTAAACTTGCAGGCCTGTGTTGTTACCACAAGTCAGATAATTTTCAGTGTCACTATGAAAACTATATCACATCACTTGTCATAAGAAACAAAACAATATCACGTCATTCAGTATGTCGGTTAAAAACATATCACATCACTTGTCATTAGTTAAAAAACAATACCATGTCATTCACTATGACGGTTAAAACAATAACACAACACTTTTTATTAGTAAGAAAACAATACGATGTCATTCAGTACGTCGGTTAAAACCATATCACATAACTTGTCATAAGCTAGAAAACAATACCATGTCATCCACTATGACGGTTAAAATCATATCACATCGCTTGTCATAAGTTAGAAAACAATACCATGTCATTCAGTATGACTGTTAAAACCATATCACATCACTTGTCAACAGTAAAGAAAAATACGATGTTATTCAGTATGTCGGTTAAAACCACATCACATTGCTTGTCATTAACATGAAAACAATACCACGTCATTTAGTATGACGGTAAAAACCATATCATATAACTTGTTACAAGTTAAAAAACAATACCACGTCCTTCGATATGACGGATAAAACCACAACACATCACTTGTCATTAGTTAGAAAACAACACTACATCATTTCGTAGGACAGTTAAAACCACATAATATCACTTCTCATTAGTAAGAAAACAATACGATGTCATTCAGTACGTCGGTTAAAACCATATCATATCACATCTCATTAGTAAGAAAACAATACGATGTCATTCAGTACGTCGGTTAAAACCATATCATATCACTTGTCATAAGCTAGAAAACAATATCACGTCATTCAGTTTGTCGGTTAAAACCATATCACATCACTTCTCTTAACACTGAAAACAACACCACGTTATTGAATATGACGTTCAAATCCATATTACATTACCTGTCACAAGTTAGATAACAATCCCATGTTATTCAGTAAGTCGGTTAACACCATATCACACCACCTGTGATTAATAGAAAACAATACCATGTCATTCAGTACGACGGTTAAAACCATATCACATCACTTCTAATAACTCTGAAAACAATACCACGTTATTGAATATGACGTTCAAATCGATATCACAATACTTGTCACTAGTTAGATAAAATACCATGTCATTCAGTATGTCGGTTAAAATCATATCACATCACTTTTTATTAGTAAGAAAACAATACGATGTCATTCAGTACGTCGGTTAATACCATATCACATCACTTGTCATAAGCTAGAAGAAAAATACCATGTCATCCACTATGACGGTGAAAATCATATCACATCGTTTGTCATTCCGTATGACTGTTAAAACCATATCACATCACTTGTCATTAATAAAGCAACAATAAGATGTTATTCAATATGTCGGTTAAAACCACATCACATCATTAGTGATAAGCTACAAGATAACATCACGTCACTCAGTATGTCGGTTAAAACCATATCACATCACTTGTCATTAGTTAGAAAGCAATACCATGTCATTCAGTATAAGGTTAAAACCATAACACATCACTTGTCATTAGTTAGAAAACAACACTACATCATTTCGTAGGACGGTTAAAACCACAGAATATCACATCTCATTAGTTAGAAAATAATACCATGTAATTTTGTATGACAGTTAAAACAATATCACATCACTTGTTATAAGCTGTAAAACAATCCCATGTCATTCAGCATGACGGTTAAACCATAACACATCACTTGTTATTAGTAAAGGAACAATACGATGTTATTCTATATGTCGGTTAAAACCATATCACATCGCTTGTCATTAGTTAAAAAGCAATACCATGTCATTCAGTATGACTGGTAAAACCATATCACATCACTTGTCATTAGTAACGGAAAAATACGATGTTATTCAGTATGTCGGTTAAAAGCACATCACATCGATTGTCATTAATTTGAAAACAATACCACGTATGAAGATAAAACCATATCACATCACTTGTCATCAGTAAAGGAAAAATACGATGTCATTCAGTATGTCGATTAAAACGAAATCACATCACTTGTCATTAATTAGAAGACAATATCACGTCATCCAGTTTGTCGGATAAAACCATATCACATCACTTCTCATAACTCTGAATACAATACCACGTTATTGAATATAACGTTCAAATCTATATCACATTACTTGTAACAAGATAGATAACAATACCATGTCATTCAGTATGTCGGTTAATCCATACTTCATCGCTTCTTATTAGTTAGAAAACAATACCATGTAATTCAGTATGTCGTTTAAAACAATGTCACATCGTTTGTCAATAGTTAGAAAGCAATATCATGTCATTCAGCATAACGGTTAAAACCATATTATATCACTTGTCATAACTTTGGAAATAATACCACGTTATTGAATATGACGTTCAAATCCATATCAAACTACATGTCATAAGTTAGAAACAATGCCACGTCATTAAGAATATCGATTAAAACCATGTCACATCGGTTGTTATTGATTAGAAAACCATACCATTTCATTCATTATGTCGGTTAAAACCATATTACATCGTTTGCCATTAGTTAGAAAACAATGCCATGTGATTCAGTATGAGGTTAAAACCATATCACATCACTTGTCATTAGTAAAGGAACAATACGATGTTATGCAGTATGAGGTTTAAACCATATCACATCATTTGTCATTAGTTAGAAAACAATACCATGTCATTCAGTATGACTGTTAAAACCATATCACATCACTTGTCATTAGTAAAGAAACAATACGATGTTATTCAGTATGAGGTTAACATCATATCACATCGCTTGCCATTAGTTAGAAAGCAACACCATATCATTCAGTATGTCGGTTAAAATCATATCACATCGCTTGTCATTAGTTAGAAAACAATACCATATCATTCAGTATGTCGGTTAAAACAATATCACATCATTTGTTATTAGTATGAAAACAATACGATGTTATTAAATTTGTCGATTAATACCATATCACATCACTTGTTATTTGCAACAAAAATTTACGATGTTTTTCAGTATGTCGGTTAAAACCAATTACACCACTTGTTATTAATCAGAAAACAATACCATGTAATTCAGTACAACGGTTAAAACCATATCACATGAATTGTTATTAGTGATAAAACAATACGATGTCATTCAGAGTGACTTTTAAAACCATATCACATCACTTGTCATCAGTTATAAAACAATACCATATCGTTTAAAACAATGTGACATCGTTTGTCAATAGATAAAAAGCAATACTATGGGATTCTGTAAAACGGTTAAAACCATATCATATCATTTGTCATAACTCTGAATAAAATACCACGTTATTGAATATGACGTTCAAATCCACATCACACTACATGTCACAAGTTAGAAAACAATACCATGTCATTCCGTATGTCGGTTAAAACTATATCATATCACTTGCTATTAGTAAGAAAACAATACGATGTTATTCAGTATGTCGATTAAAATCATATCACATCGCTTGTCATAAATTAGAGTGCAATACCACGTCATTCTGCATGTCGGTTAAAACCATATCACATCGCTTGTTATCACTTAGAAAACAATACCATGTCATTCAGTACGTCGGTTAAAGGCATATCACATCGCTTGTGATTAGTTAGAAACCAACACCATGTCATTCAGTATTTCGGTCATAATTATATCACATCACTTGTCATTATAAAGCAACAATACGATGTTGTTAAATTTGTCGTTTAAAACCATATTATATCAATTGTCATAAGTAAAAAACAATACCATGTCATTCAGTATGTCTTTTAAAATCATATCCCATCGCTTGTTATTGGTTAGAAAACCACACCATTTCATTCAGTATGTCGGTTAAAACCATATTACATCGTTTGCCATTATTTAGAGAGCAATACCATGTAATTCAGTATGAAATTAAAACAATATCACATCGTTTGTCATTAATTAGAAAACAGTACCATGACATTCAGCACGTCGGTTAAAGGCATATCACATCGATGGTTATTAGTAAAGGAACAATACGATGTTATTCTCTATGTCGGTTAAAACCATATCACAACGCTTCTTATTAGTTAGAGAACAATAACATGTCATTCAGTATGTCGGTTAAAACCATATCACATCGCTTGTCATTAATTAGAGAACAATACCATGCCATTCAGTACGACAGTTAAAACCATATCTCATCACTTCTCATAACCCCTAAAACAATACCACGTTATTGAATATGACGTTCAAATCCCAATCACACTACTTGTCTCAATTCAGATAACAATACTATGTCACTCCCTATGTCGGTTAAAACCGTATCACATCAATTGTCATAAGTTAGAAAACAATGCCACGTCATTAAGAATATCGATTAAAACCATGTCACATCGCTTGTTATTGATTAGAAAACCATACCATTTCATTCATTTTGTCGGTTAAAACCATATTACATCGTTTGCCATTAGTTAGAAAGCAATGATATGTAATTCAGTATGAAATTAAAACAATATCACATCGTTTGTCTTTAATTAGAAAGCAACACCATGTCATTCAGTATGTCGGTTAAAATCATATCACATCGCTTATTATTACGTAGAAAACAATACCATATCATTCAGTATGTCAGTAAAATTCATATCACATTGCTTGTCACAAGTTTCTCGGTCATAACTATATCACATCACTTGTCATTAGTAAAGCAACAATACAATGTTATTAAATTGGTCGATTAAAACCATATCACATCACTTGTTATTTGTACGAGAACAATACGATGTTTTTCAGTACGTCGGTTAAAACAATTACAACACTTCTCATTAATTAGAAATTATACCATGTAATTCAGTACAACGGTTAAAACCATATCACAGGAATTGTTATTAGTGATAAAGCAATACCATATCATTCAGTATGTCGGTTAAAACCATATCATATCACTTGTCATTAGTAAAGTAACAATACGATGTTATTCTATATGTCGGTTAAAACCATATCACATCGCTTGTTTTTAGTTAAAAAACAATACCAAGTCATTCCGTACGACGGTTAAAACGATATAACATCATTCCTCATAACTCTTAAAACAATACCACGTTATTGAATATGACGTTCAAATCCATATCACACTACTTGTCACAAGTCAACTAACAATACCATGTCATTCAGTATGTTGGTTGAAACCATATAACATCACTTGTCATTAGTAAAGGAACAATACGATGTTATTCAGTATGAGTTTAACATCATATCACATCATTTGTCATTAGCTAGAAAACAATACCATGTCATTCAGTATCACTGTTAAAACCATATCACATCACATGTCATTAGTAAAGGAACAATACGATGTTATTCTGTTAGTCGGTTAAAACCATATCACATCGCTTGCCATTAGTTAGAAAACAATACAATATCATTCAGTATCTCGGTTAATACTATATCACATTCGTTGTCATTAGTTAGAAAAAAAAATATCATATCGTTCAGTATGACGGTTAAAACCATATCACATCACTTGTTATTTGTAAGAAAAAAATACGATGTTTTTCAGTATGTCGGTTAAAACCAATTACACCACTTGTCATTAATTAGAAAACAATACCATGTCATTCAGTACGTCGTTTAAAACAATGTCACATTGTTTGTCAACAGTTAGAAACCAATACCATGTCATTCAGTACTACGTTTAAACCATATCATATCACTTGTCATAACTTTGAAAATAATACCACGTTATTGAATATGACGTTCAAATCCATATCACACTACATGTCACAAGTAAGATAACAATTTCATGTCATCTATGATGTCACTTAGAACCATATCACATCACTTGTCATTAGTAAAGGAACATTACGATGTTATTCATAGAGGTTAAAATCATATCATATCATTTGTCATTAGTTAGAGAACAATACCATATCATTCAGTATGACTGTTAAAACCATATCACATTATTTGTTATTAGTAAGAAAACAATACGATGTTATTTAGTATGTCGGATAAAACCATATCACATCGCTTGTCATTAATTAGAAAACAATACCATGTCCTTCAGTATGTCGGTTAAAATCATATCACATCGCTGATTATTACTTAGAACACAATACCATGTCATTTAGTATTTCGGTTAAAGCCATATCACATCGAATGTTATTAGTTAGAAAACAATACCATGTCATTCAGTATGTCGGTTAAACCATATCACATCGATTTTCATTACTTAAAAAGAAACACCATGTCATTCAGTATGAAATTAAAACAATATCACACAGTTTGTCACTAATTACAAAACAATACCATGTCATTCAGTATGTTGGTTAAAACTATATGACATCACATGTCATTAGTAAAGCAACAACACGATGTTATTCAGTATGAGGTTAAAACCATATCACATCACATGTCATTTGTAAAGGAACTATACGATGTTATTCAGTATGAGGTTAACATCATATCACATCATTTGTCATTAGCTAGAAAACAATACCATGTCATTCAGTATGACTGTTAAAACCATATCACATCACATGTCATTAGTAAAGGAACAACACGATGTTATTCAGTATGAGGTTAAAACCATATCACATCTCTTGTCATTTGTAAAGGAACTATACGATATCGTACAATATGTCTGATAAAACCAAATAACACCACTTGTCATTAATTATTAGAAATACCATGTCATTCTGCATGTCGGTTAAAACCATATCCCATCGCTTGTTATTACTTAGAAAACAATACCATGTCATTCAGTATGTTGTTTAAAACCATATCACATTGTTTGTCAATAGTTAGAAAGCAATACCATGTCATTCAATATGTCGGTTACAACCATATCACATCACTTGTCATTAGTAAAGGAACAATACGATGTTATGCAGTATGAGGTTTAAACCATATCACATCATTTGTCATTCGTTAGAAATCAATACCATGTCATTCAGTATGACTGTTAAAACCATATCACATCACTTGTCATTAGTAAAGGAACAATACGATGTTATTCAGTATGAGGTTAACATCATATCACATCATTTGTCATTAGCTAGAAAACAATACCATGTCATACAGTATGACTGTCAAAACAATATCACATCACATATCATTAGAAAAGGAACAATACGATGTTATTCTGTATGTCAATTAAAACCATATCACATCGCTTGCCATTAATTAGAGAGCAATACCTTGTCATTTAGTATTTCGGTTAAAATCATATCACATCGCATGACATTAGTAAAGGAACAATACGATGTTATTCAGTATGAGTTTAACATCATATCACATCATTTGTCATTAGCTAGAAAACAATACCATATCATTCAGTATGATTGTTAAAACCATATCACATCACATGTCATTAGTAAAGGAACAAGACGATGTTGTTCAGTATGAGGTTAAAACCATATCACATCTCTTGTCATTTCTAAAGGAACTATACGATATCATACAATATTTCTATTAAAACCAAATAATACCACTTGTCGTTAATTATTAAACAAAATTATGTCATTCTGCATGTCGGTTAAAGCGATATCACATCGCTTGTTATTACTTAGAAAACAATACCATGTTATTCAGTATGTCGGTTAAAATGATATCACATCGCTTATTATTACTTAGAAAACAATACCATATCATTAAGTATGTCGGTTAAATCCATATCACATTGCTTGTCACAAGCTAAAAAACAATACTAGATCATACAGTATTTCGGTCATAACTATATCACATAACTTGTCATTAGTAAAGCAACAATACGATGTTATTCAGTATGAGATTAACATCATATCACATAATTTGTCATTAGCTAGAAAACAATACCATGTCATTCAGTATCACTGTTAAAACCATATCACATTACATGTCATTACTAAAAGATCAATAGATGTTATTCTGTATGTCGGGTAAAACCATATCACATCGCTTGTTTAATTAGAAAACAATACCATATCATTCAGTATGTCGGTTAAAACTATATCACATCATTTGTTATTAGTATGAAAACAATACGATGTTATTAAATTTGTCGATTAATACCATATCACATCACTTGTTATTTGCAACAAAACAATACGATGTTTTTCAATATGTCAATTAAAACCAATTACACCACTTGTCATTAATTAGAAAACAATACCATGTAATTCAGTACAACGGTTAAAACCATATCACATGAATTCTTATTAGTGAGAAAACAATACGATGTCATTCAGAGTGACTTTAAAACAATATCACATCACTTGTCATTAGTTATAAAACAATACCATGTCGTTTAAAACAATGTCACATCGTTTGTCAGTAGTTAGAAAGCAATACCATGGCATTCAGTATGTCGTTTAAAACCATATCACATTGTTTGTCAATAGTTAGAAAGCAATACCATGTCATTCAATATGTCGGTTAAAACCATATCACATCACTTGTCATTAGTAAAGGAACAATACGATGTTATGCAGTATGAGGTTTAAACCATATCACATCATTTGTCATTCGTTAGAAAACAATACCATGTCATTCAGTATGACTGTTAGAACCATATCACATCACTTGTCATTAGTAAAGGAACAATACGATGTTATTCATTATGAGGTTAACTTCATATCACATCATTTGTCATTAGCTAGAAAACAATACCATGTCATTCAGTATGACTGTCAAACCATATCACATCACATGTCATTAGGATACGAACAATACGATGTTATTCTGTATGTCGGTTAAAACCATATCACATCGCTTGCCATTAATTAGAGAGCAATACCATGTCATTTAGTATTTCGGTTAAAATCATATCACATCGCTTGTCATTAGTAAAGGAACAATACGATGTTATTCAGTATGAGTTTAACATCATATCACATCATTTGTCATTAGGTATAAAACAATACCATGTCATTCAGTATGACTGTTAAAACCATATCACATCACATGTCATTAGTAAAGGAACAACACGATGTTATTCAGTATGAGGTTAAAACCATATCACATCTCTTGTCATTTGTAAAGGAACTATACGATATCATACAATATTTCTGTTCAAATCAAATAATACCACTTGTCATTAATTATTAAACAATACTATGTCATTCTGCATGTCGGTTAAAGCGATATCACATCGCTTATTATTACTTAAAAAAACAATACAATATCATTAAGTATGTCGGTTAAATCCATATCACATTGCTTGTCACAAGCTAAAAAAACAATACTAGGTCATACAATATTTCGGTCAAAACTATATCACATCACTTGTCATTAGTAAAGCAACAATACGATGTTGTTAAATATGTCGGTTAAAACCATATCATATCAATTGTCATTAGTAAAAAACAAAACCATGTCATTCAGTATGTCGTTTAAAACCATATCACATTGTTTGTCAATAGTTAGAAAGCAATACCTTGTGAATCAGTGTGACGGTTAAAACCATATAACATCACTCTTCATAACTCTTAAAACAATACCACGTTATTGAATATGACGTTCAAATCCATATCACACTACTTGTCGCAAGTAAGATAACAATACCATGTCATTCAGTATGTCGTTTAAAACCATATCACATCGCTTGTCATTAATTAGAGAGCAATACCATGTCATTTAGTATTTCGGTTAAAACCCTATCACATCGATTGTTATTAGTTAGAAAACAATACCATGTCATTCAGTATGTCGGTTAAACCATATCACATCGATTTTCATTACTCAGAAAGCAACACCATGTCATTCAGTATGAAATTAAAACAATATCACATCGTTGAGTATGTCGGTTAAAACTTTATGACATCACATGTCATTAGTAAAGCAACAACACGATGTTATTCAGTATGAGGTTAAAACCATATCACATCAATTGTCATAAGTTAGAAAACAATGCCACGTCATTAAGAATATCGATTAAAACCATGTCACATCGCTTGTTATTGATTAGAAAACCATACCATTTCATTCATTATGTCGGTTAAAACCATATCACATCGTTTGCCATTAGTTAGAAAGCAATGACATGTAATTCAGTATGAAATTAAAACAATATCACATCGTTTATCTTTAATTAGAAAACAATACCATCTCATTCTGCATGTCGGTTAAAACCATATCACATCGCATGTTATTACTAAGAAAACAATACCATGTCATTCAGTACGTCGGTTAAAGACATATCACATCGCTTGTGATTAGTTAGAAAGCAACACCATGTCATTCAGTATGTCGGTTAAAACTATATGACATCACATGTCATTAGTAAAGCAACAACACGATGTTATTCAGTATGAGGTTAAAACCATATCACATCTCTTGTCATTTGTAAAGGAACTATACGATATCGTACAATATGTCTGATAAAACCAAATAACACCACTTGTCATTAATTATTAGAAATACCATGTCATTCTGCATGTCGGTTAAAACCATATCACATCGCTTGTTATCACCTAGAAAACAATACCATGTTTATCAGTACGTCGGTTAAAGGCATATCACATCGCTTGTGATTAGTTAGAAAGCAACACCATGTCATTCAGTATTTCGGTCATAACTATATCACATCACTTGTCATTAGTAAAGCAACAATACGATGTTGTTAAATTTTCGTTTAAAACTATATTATATCAATTGTCATTAGTAAAAAACAATACCATGTCATTCAGTATGTCGTTTGAAACCATATCACATTGTTTGTCAATAGTTAGAAAGCAATACCATGTCATTCAATATGTCGGTTAAAACCATTCACATCACTTGTCATTAGTAAAGGAACAATACGATGTTATGCAGTATGAGGTTTAAACCATATCACATCATTTATCATTAGTTAGAAAACAATACCATGTCATTCAGTATGACTGTTAGAACCATATCACATCACTTGTCATTAGTAAAGGAACAATACGATGTTATTCAGTATGAGGTTAACATCATGTCACATCATTTGTCATTAGCTAGAAAACAATACCATGTCATTCAGTATGACTGTTAAAACCATATCACATCACATGTCATTAGGAAAGGAACAATACGATGTTATTCTGTATGTCGGTTAAAACCATATCACATCGCTTGCCATTAATTAGAGAGCAATACCATGTCATTTAGTATTTCGGTTAAAATCATATCACATCGCTTGTCATTAGTAAAGGAACAATACGATGTTATTCAGTATGAGTTTAACATCATATCACATCATTTGTCATTAGGTATAAAACAATACCATGTCATTCAGTATGACTGTTAAAACCATATCACATCACATGTCATTAGTAAAGGAACAACACGATGTTATTCAGTATGAGGTTAAAACCATATCACATCTCTTGTCATTTGTAAAGGAACTATACGATATCATACAATATTTCTGTTAAAATCAAATAATACCACTTGTCATTAATTATTAAACAATACTATGTCATTCTGCATGTCGGTTAAAGCGATATCACATCGCTTATTATTACTTAGAAAACAATATCATATCATTAAGTATGTCGGTTAAATCCATATCACATTGCTTGTCACAAGCTAAAAAACAATACTAGGTCATACAGTATTTCGGTCATAACCATATCACATCACTTGTCATTAGTAAAGCAACAATACGATGTTGTTAAATAAGTCGGTTAAAACCATATCATATCAATTGTCATTAGTAAAAAACAAAACCATGTCATTCAGTATGTCGTTTAAAACCATATCACATTGTTTGTCAATAGTTAGAAAGCAATACCTTGTGAATCAGTGTGACGGTTAAAACCATATAACATCACTCTTCATAACTCTTAAAACAATACCACGTTATTGAATATGACGTTCAAATCCATATCACACCACTTGTCACAAGTCAGATAACAATACCATATCATTCAGTATGAGGTTAAAACCATATCACATTACTTGTCATTAGTAAATAAACAATACGATGTTATGCAGTATGAGGTTAAAACCATATCACATGGCTTATTATTAGTTAAAAAACAATACCATGTCATTCAGTATGAGGTTAAAATCATATCACATCGCTTGTCATTAGTTAGAAAACAATACCATATCATTCAGTATTTCGGTTAAAACTATATCACATCATTTGTTATTAGTATGAAAACAACACGATGTTATTAAATTTGTCGTTTAAAACCATATTATATCAATTGTCATTAGTAAAAAAACAATACCATGTCATTCAGTATGTCGTTTAAAACCATATCACATTGTTTGTCAATAGTTAGAAAGAAATACCATGTCATTCAGTGTAACGGTTAAAACCATATCATATCACCTGTCATAACTTTGAAAATAATACCACGTTATTGAATATGACGTTCAAATCCATATCACACTACGTGTCCCAAGTTGGATAACAATACCATGTCATTCAGTATGTCGGTCAAAACCATATCACATCGATTGTCCTTACTCAGAAAACAATACCATGTCATTCAGTACATCGGTTAAAACCATATCACATCGCTTATGATTAGTAAAGCAACAATACCATGTCATTCAGTATGTCGGTTGAAACCATATAACATCACTCCTCATAACTCTTAAAACAATACCACGTTTTTTGAATATGACGTTCAAATCCATATCACACTACTTGTTGCAAGTCAGACAACAATACCATGTCATTCAGTATGTCGGTTAAAACAATATTACATCGTTTGCCATTAGTCAGAGAGCAATACCATGTAATTCAGTAGGAAATTAAAACAATATCACATCGTTTGTCGTTACTCAGAAAACAATACCATGTCATTCAGTACATCAGTTAAAACCATATCACATCGCTTGTGATTAGTAAAGCAACAATACCATGTCATTTAGTATGTCGATTGTAACCATATAACATCACTTCTCATAACTCTTAGAACAATACCACATTCTTGAATATAACGTTCAAATCCATATCACACTACTTGTCTCAAATCAGATAACAATACCATGTCATTCAGTATGTCGGTTAAAACCATATCACCTTGCTTCTCATTATTTAGAAAATAATGCCATGACATTCATTATGTAGGTTAAACGATATCACATCGCTTGTCAGTAATAAGAAAACAATGACATGTCATTCAGTATGTCGGTTAAACCATATAACATCGCTTGTTATTAATTAAAAAACAATACCATGTCATTCAGTATGAGGTTAAAACCATATGTCATCACTAGTCATAAGTAATGGATCTATACGATATCATTGAATATGTCGGTTAAAACCAAATCACACAACTTGTCATTCATTAGAAAATAATACAATTTCATTCAGTATGTCATTAAAAACCATATCACATCACTCCTCATAACTCTTAAAACAATACCACGTTATTGAATATGACGTTCAAATCCATATCACACTACTTGTCGCAAGTAAGATAACAATACCATGTCATTCAGTATGTCGTTTAAAACCATATCACATGGCTTGTTACTAGTTAGAAAGCGACACCATATCATTCAGTATGTCGGTTAAAATCATATCACATCGCTTGTCATTAGTTAGGAAACAATACCATATCATTCAGTATGTCGGTTAAAATTATATCACATCATTTGTTATTACTATGAAAACAATACGATGTTATTAAATTTGTCGTTTAAAACCATATTATATCAATTGTCATTAGTAAAAAACTATACCATGTCATTCAGTATGTCGTTTAAAACCATATCACATTGTTTGTCAATATTTAGAAAGAAATACCATGTCATTCAGTGTAACGGTTAAAACCATATTATGTCACCTGTCATAACTTTGAAAGTAATACCACGTTATTGAATATGACGTTCAAATCCATATCACACTACGTATCACAAGTTGGATAACAATACCATGTCATTCAGTATGTCGGTCAAAATCATATCACATCAATTGTCCTTACTCAGAAAACAATACCATGTCATTCAGTACATCGGTTAAAACCATATCACATCGCTTATGATTAGTAAAGCAACAATACCATGTCATTCAGTATACCGGCTGAAACCATATAACATCACTTCTCATAACTCTTAAAACAATACCACATTCTTGAATTGTTATTGTTAAAAACAATACCATTTCATTCAGTATGTCATTAAAAACCATATCACATCCTTTGTCATTAGTTAAAAGCAATACCATGTCATTCAGTATAACGGTTAAAACCATATAACATCACTCCTCATAACTCGTAAAACAATACCAAGTTATTGAATATGACGTTCAAATCCATATCACACTACTTGTCGCAAGAAACATAACAATACCATGTCATTCAGTATGTCGGTTAAAACCATATCACATCTCTCGTCATTAATTAGAAAACAATGCCATGTGATTCAGTATGAAATTAAAACCATATCACATCACTTGTCATTAGTAAAGGAACAATAGGATGTTATTCAGTATGTCGGTTAAAACTATATCACATCACTTGTTATTTGTATGAAAACAATACCATTTCATTCAGTATGTCATTAAAAACCATATCACATCCGTTGTCATTAGTTAAAAGCAATACCATGTCATTCAATATAACGGTTAAAACCATATAACATCACTCCTCATAACTCGTAAAACAATACCAAGTTATTGAATATGACGTTCAAATCCATATCACACTACATGTCACAAGTTAGATAACAATACCATGTCATTCCGTAGGTCGGTTAAAACTATATTACATCACTTGTCATTACTTAGAAAACAATACCATATCGTTCAGTATGACGGTTAAAATCATATCACATCGCTTGTCACTAATTAGAAAGCAATACCATGTCATTTATTATTTCGGTTAAAGCCATATACATCGATTGTTATTAGTTAGAAAGCAACACCATGTCATTCAGTACGAAATTAAAACAATATCACATCGTTTGTCACTAATTAGAAAACTATACCATATCATTGAGTATGTCGGTTAAAACTTTATGACGTCACATGTCATTAGTAAAGCAACAACACGATGTTATTCAGTATGAGGTTAAAACCATATCACATCACATGCCCTTTGTAAAGGAACTATACGATAACATACAATATGTCCGTTAAAACCAAATAACCCCACTTGTCATTAATTATTAAACAATACCATGCCATTCAGTACGACGGTTAAAACCATATAACATCACTTCTCATAACTCTTAAAACAATACTACGTTATTGAATATGACGTTCAAATCCATATCTCACTACTTGTCTCAAGTCAGATAACAATACCATGTCATTCAGTATGTCGGTTAAAACCATATCACATCGCTTGTCATTAGTAAAGAAACAATACGATGGTATGCAGTATGAGGTTAAAATCATATCACATCGCTTACCATTAGTCAGAAAGCAACACCATATCATTCAGTATGTCTGTTAAAACCAAATAACACCACTTGTCATTAATTATTAAACAATACCATGCCATTCAATATATTTGTTGAAACCATATCACATCAATTGTCATAAGTTAGAAAACAATGCCACGTCATTAAGATATCGATTAAAACCATGTCACATCGCTTGTTATTGATTAGAAAACCATACCATTTCATTCATTATGTCGGTTAAAACCATATTACATCGTTTGCCATTAGTTAGAAAGCAATGCCATGTAATTCAGTATGAAATTAAAACAATATCACATCGTTTGTCTTTAATTAGAAAACAATGCCATATGACTCAGTATGAGGTTAAAACCATATCACATCACTTGTCATTAGTAAAGGAACAATACGATGTTATGCAGTATGAGGTTTAAACCATATCACATCGCTTGTCATTAATTAGAAAACAATGCCATGTGATTCAGTATGAGGTTAAAACCATATCACATCACTTGTCATTAGTAAAGGAACAATACGATGTTATGCAGTATGAGGTTTAAACCATATCACATCATTTATCATTAGTTAGAAAACAATACCATGTCATTCAGTATGACTGTTAAAACCATATCACATCACTTGTCATTAGTAAAGAAACAATACGATGTTATTCAGTATGAGATTAACATCATATCACATAATTTGTCATTAGCTAGAAAACAATACCATGTCATTCAGTATCACTGTTAAAACCATATCACATCACATGTCATTACTAAAAGAACAATAGATGTTATTCTGTATGTCGGGTAAAACCATATCACATCGCTTGTTTAATTAGAAAACAATACCATATCATTCAGTATGTCGGTTAAAACTATATCACATCATTTGTTATTAGTATGAAAACAATACGATGTTATTAAATTTGTCGATTAATACCATATCACATCACTTGTTATTTGCAACAAAAATTTACGATGTTTTTCAGTATGTCGGTTAAAACCAATTACATCACTTGTCATTAATTAGAAAACAATACCATGTAATTCAGTACAACGGTTAAAACCATATCACATGAATTCTTATTAGTGAGAAAACAATACGATGTCATTCAGAGTGACTTTTAAAACAATATCACATCACTTGTCATTAGTTATAAAACAATACCATGTCGTTTAAAACAATGTCACATCGTTTGTCAGTAGTTAGAAAGCAATACCATGGCATTCAGTATGTCGTTTAAAACCATATCACATTGTTTGTCAATAGTTAGAAAGCAATACCATGTCATTCAATATGTCGGTTAAAACCATATCACATCACTTGTCATTAGTAAAGGAACAATACGATGTTATGCAGTATGAGGTTTAAACCATATCACATCATTTGTCATTTGTTAGAAAACAATACCATGTCATTCAGTATGATTGTTAGAACCATATCACATCACTTTTCATTAGTAAAGGAACAATACGATGTTATTCAGTATGAGGTTAACATCATATCACATCATTTGTCATTAGCTAGAAAACAATACCATGTCATTCAGTATGACTGTCAAACCATATCACATCACATGTCATTAGGAAAGGAACAATACGATGTTATTCTGTATGTCGGTTAAAACCATATCACATCGCTTGCCATTAATTAGAGAGCAATACCATGTCATTTAGTATTTCGGTTAAAATCATATCACATCGCTTGTCATTAGTAAAGGAACAATACGATGTTATTCAGTATGAGTTTGATATCATATCACATCATTTGTCATTAGGTATAAAACAATACCATGTCATTCAGTATGACTGTTAAAACCATATCACATCACATGTCATTAGTAAAGGAACAACACGATGTTATTCAGTATGAGGTTAAAACCATATCACATCTCTTGTCATTTGTAAAGGAACTATACGATATCATACAATATTTCTGTTAAAATCAAATAATACCACTTGTCATTAATTATTAAACAATACTATGTCATTCTGCATGTCGGTTAAAGCGATATCACATCGCTTATTATTACTTAAAAAACAATACAATATCATTAAGTATGTCGGTTAAATCCATATCACATTGCTTGTCACAAGCTAAAAAACAATACTAGGTCATACAATATTTCGGTCAAAACTATATCACATCACTTGTCATTAGTAAAGCAACAATACGATGTTGTTAAATATGTCGGTTAAAACCATATCATATCAATTGTCATTAGTAAAAAACAAAACCATGTCATTCAGTATGTCGTTTAAAACCATATCACATTGTTTGTCAATAGTTAGAAAGCAATACCTTGTGAATCAGTGTGACGGTTAAAACCATATAACATCACTCTTCATAACTCTTAAAACAATACCACATTCTTGAATTGTTATTGTTAAAAACAATACCATTTCATTCAGTATGTCATTAAAAACCATATCACATCCTTTGTCATTAGTTAAAAGCAATACCATGTCATTCAGTATAACGGTTAAAACCATATAACATCACTCCTCATAACTCGTAAAACAATACCAAGTTATTGAATATGACGTTCAAATCCATATCACACTACATGTCACAAGTTAGATAACAATACCATGTCATTCCGTAGGTCGGTTAAAACTATATTACATCACTTGTCATTACTTAGAAAACAATACCATATCGTTCAGTATGACGGTTAAAATCATATCACATCGCTTGTCACTAATTAGAAAGCAATACCATGTCATTTATTATTTCGGTTAAAGCCATATACATCGATTGTTATTAGTTAGAAAGCAACACCATGTCATTCAGTACGAAATTAAAACAATATCACATCGTTTGTCACTAATTAGAAAACTATACCATATCATTGAGTATGTCGGTTAAAACTTTATGACGTCACATGTCATTAGTAAAGCAACAACACGATGTTATTCAGTATGAGGTTAAAACCATATCACATCACATGCCATTTGTAAAGGAACTATACGATAACATACAATATGTCCGTTAAAACCAAATAACCCCACTTGTCATTAATTATTAAACAATACCATGCCATTCAGTACGACGGTTAAAACCATATAACATCACTTCTCATAACTCTTAAAACAATACTACGTTATTGAATATGACGTTCAAATCCATATCTCACTACTTGTCTCAAGTCAGATAACAATACCATGTCATTCAGTATGTCGGTTAAAACCATATCACATCGCTTGTCATTAGTAAAGAAACAATACGATGGTATGCAGTATGAGGTTAAAATCATATCACATCGCTTACCATTAGTCAGAAAGCAACACCATATCATTCAGTATGTCTGTTAAAACCAAATAACACCACTTGTCATTAATTATTAAACAATACCATGCCATTCAATATATTTGTTGAAACCATATCACATCAATTGTCATAAGTTAGAAAACAATGCCACGTCATTAAGATATCGATTAAAACCATATCACATCGCTTGTTATTGATTAGAAAACCATACCATTTCATTCATTATGTCGGTTAAAACCATATTACATCGTTTGCCATTAGTTAGAAAGCAATGCCATGTAATTCAGTATGAAATTAAAACAATATCACATCGTTTGTCTTTAATTAGAAAACAATGCCATGTGATTCAGTATGAGATTAAAACCATATCACATCACTTGTCATTAGTAAAGGAACAATACGATGTTATGCAGTATGAGGTTTAAACCATATCACATCGCTTGTCATTAATTAGAAAACAATGCCATGTGATTCAGTATGAGGTTAAAACCATATCACATCACTTGTCATTAGTAAAGGAACAATACGATGTTATGCAGTATGAGGTTTAAACCATATCACATCATTTATCATTAGTTAGAAAACAATACCATGTCATTCAGTATGACTGTTAAAACCATATCACATCACTTGTCATTAGTAAAGAAACAATACGATGTTATTCAGTATGAGATTAACATCATATCACATAATTTGTCATTAGCTAGAAAACAATACCATGTCATTCAGTATCACTGTTAAAACCATATCACATCACATGTCATTACTAAAAGAACAATAGATGTTATTCTGTATGTCGGGTAAAACCATATCACATCGCTTGTTTAATTAGAAAACAATACCATATCATTCAGTATGTCGGTTAAAACTATATCACATCATTTGTTATTAGTATGAAAACAATACGATGTTATTAAATTTGTCGATTAATACCATATCACATCACTTGTTATTTGCAACAAAAATTTACGATGTTTTTCAGTATGTCGGTTAAAACCAATTACATCACTTGTCATTAATTAGAAAACAATACCATGTAATTCAGTACAACGGTTAAAACCATATCACATGAATTCTCATTAGTGAGAAAACAATACGATGTCATTCAGAGTGACTTTTAAAACAATATCACATCACTTGTCATTAGTTATAAAACAATACCATGTCGTTTAAAACAATGTCACATCGTTTGTCAGTAGTTAGAAAGCAATACCATGGCATTCAGTATGTCGTTTAAAACCATATCACATTGTTTGTCAATAGTTAGAAAGCAATACCATGTCATTCAATATGTCGGTTAAAACCATATCACATCACTTGTCATTAGTAAAGGAACAATACGATGTTATGCAGTATGAGGTTTAAACCATATCACATCATTTGTCATTTGTTAGAAAACAATACCATGTCATTCAGTATGACTGTTAGAACCATATCACATCACTTTTCATTAGTAAAGGAACAATACGATGTTATTCAGTATGAGGTTAACATCATATCACATCATTTGTCATTAGCTAGAAAACAATACCATGTCATTCAGTATGACTGTCAAACCATATCACATCACATGTCATTAGGAAAGGAACAATACGATGTTATTCTGTATGTCGGTTAAAACCATATCACATCGCTTGCCATTAATTAGAGAGCAATACCATGTCATTTAGTATTTCGGTTAAAATCATATCACATCGCTTGTCATTAGTAAAGGAACAATACGATGTTATTCAGTATGAGTTTAATATCATATCACATCATTTGTCATTAGGTATAAAACAATACCATGTCATTCAGTATGACTGTTAAAACCATATCACATCACATGTCATTAGAAAAGGAACAACACGATGTTATTCAGTATGAGGTTAAAACCATATCACATCTCTTGTCATTTGTAAAGGAACTATACGATATCATACAATATTTCTGTTCAAATCAAATAATACCACTTGTCATTAATTATTAAACAATACTATGTCATTCTGCATGTCGGTTAAAGCGATATCACATCGCTTATTATTACTTAAAAAACAATACAATATCATTAAGTATGTCGGTTAAATCCATATCACATTGCTTGTCACAAGCTAAAAAACAATACTAGGTCATACAATATTTCGGTCAAAACTATATCACATCACTTGTCATTAGTAAAGCAACAATACGATGTTGTTAAATATGTCGGTTAAAACCATATCATATCAATTGTCATTAGTAAAAAACAAAACCATGTCATTCAGTATGTCGTTTAAAACCATATCACATTGTTTGTCAATAGTTAGAAAGCAATACCTTGTGAATCAGTGTGACGGTTAAAACCATATAACATCACTCTTCATAACTCTTAAAACAATACCACGTTATTGAATATGACGTTCAAATCCATATCACACTACTTGTCGCAAGTAAGATAACAATACCATGTCATTCAGTATGTCGTTTAAAACCATATCACATCGCTTGTCATTAATTAGAGAGCAATACCATGTCATTTAGTATTTCGGTTAAAGCCCTATCACATCGATTGTTATTAGTTAGAAAACAATACCATGTCATTCAGTATGTCGGTTAAACCATATCACATCGATTTTCATTACTCAGAAAGCAACACCATGTCATTCAGTATGAAATTAAAACAATATCACATCGTTGAGTATGTCGGTTAAAACTTTATGACATCACATGTCATTAGTAAAGCAACAACACGATGTTATTCAGTATGAGGTTAAAACCATATCACATCAATTGTCATAAGTTAGAAAACAATGCCACGTCATTAAGAATATCGATTAAAACCATGTCACATCGCTTGTTATTGATTAGAAAACCATACCATTTCATTCATTATGTCGGTTAAAACCATATCACATCGTTTGCCATTAGTTAGAAAGCAATGACATGTAATTCAGTATGAAATTAAAACAATATCACATCGTTTATCTTTAATTAGAAAACAATACCATCTCATTCTGCATGTCGGTTAAAACCATATCACATCGCATGTTATTACTAAGAAAACAATACCATGTCATTCAGTACGTCGGTTAAAGACATATCACATCGCTTGTGATTAGTTAGAAAGCAACACCATGTCATTCAGTATGTCGGTTAAAACTATATGACATCACATGTCATTAGTAAAGCAACAACACGATGTTATTCAGTATGAGGTTAAAACCATATCACATCTCTTGTCATTTGTAAAGGAACTATACGATATCGTACAATATGTCTGATAAAACCAAATAACACCACTTGTCATTAATTATTAGAAATACCATGTCATTCTGCATGTCAGTTAAAACCATATCACATCGCTTGTTATTACCTAGAAAACAATACCATGTTTATCAGTACGTCGGTTAAAGGCATATCACATCGCTTGTGATTAGTTAGAAAGCAACACCATGTCATTCAGTATTTCGGTCATAACTATATCACATCACTTGTCATTAGTAAAGCAACAATACGATGTTGTTAAATTTTCGTTTAAAACTATATTATATCAATTGTCATTAGTAAAAAAACAATACCATGTCATTCAGTATGTCGTTTGAAACCATATCACATTGTTTGTCAATAGTTAGAAAGCAATACCATGTCATTCAATATGTCGGTTAAAACCATTCACATCACTTGTCATTAGTAAAGGAACAATACGATGTTATGCAGTATGAGGTTTAAACCATATCACATCATTTATCATTAGTTAGAAAACAATACCATGTCATTCAGTATGACTGTTAGAACCATATCACATCACTTGTCATTAGTAAAGGAACAATACGATGTTATTCAGTATGAGGTTAACATCATGTCACATCATTTGTCATTAGCTAGAAAACAATACCATGTCATTCAGTATGACTGTTAAAACCATATCACATCACATGTCATTAGGAAAGGAACAATACGATGTTATTCTGTATGTCGGTTAAAACCATATCACATCGCTTGCCATTAATTAGAGAGCAATACCATGTCATTTAGTATTTCGGTTAAAATCATATCACATCGCTTGTCATTAGTAAAGGAACAATACGATGTTATTCAGTATGAGTTTAACATCATATCACATCATTTGTCATTAGGTATAAAACAATACCATGTCATTCAGTATGACTGTTAAAACCATATCACATCACATGTCATTAGTAAAGGAACAACACGATGTTATTCAGTATGAGGTTAAAACCATATCACATCTCTTGTCATTTGTAAAGGAACTATACGATATCATACAATATTTCTGTTAAAATCAAATAATACCACTTGTCATTAATTATTAAACAATACTATGTCATTCTGCATGTCGGTTAAAGCGATATCACATCGCTTATTATTACTTAGAAAACAATACCATATCATTAAGTATGTCGGTTAAATCCATATCACATTGCTTGTCACAAGCTAAAAAAACAATACTAGGTCATACAGTATTTCGGTCATAACCATATCACATCACTTGTCATTAGTAAAGCAACAATACGATGTTGTTAAATAAGTCGGTTAAAACCATATCATATCAATTGTCATTAGTAAAAAAACAAAACCATGTCATTCAGTATGTCGTTTAAAACCATATCACATTGTTTGTCAATAGTTAGAAAGCAATACCTTGTGAATCAGTGTGACGGTTAAAACCATATAACATCACTCTTCATAACTCTTAAAACAATACCACGTTATTGAATATGACGTTCAAATCCATATCACACCACTTGTCACAAGTCAGATAACAATACCATATCATTCAGTATGAGGTTAAAACCATATCACATTACTTGTCATTAGTAAATAAACAATACGATGTTATGCAGTATGAGGTTAAAACCATATCACATGGCTTGTTATTAGTTAAAAAACAATACCATGTCATTCAGTATGAGGTTAAAATCATATCACATCGCTTGTCATTAGTTAGAAAACAATACCATATCATTCAGTATTTCGGTTAAAACTATATCACATCATTTGTTATTAGTATGAAAACAACACGATGTTATTAAATTTGTCGTTTAAAACCATATTATATCAATTGTCATTAGTAAAAAACAATACCATGTCATTCAGTATGTCGTTTAAAACCATATCACATTGTTTGTCAATAGTTAGAAAGAAATACCATGTCATTCAGTGTAACGGTTAAAACCATATCATATCACCTGTCATAACTTTGAAAATAATACCACGTTATTGAATATGACGTTCAAATCCATATCACACTACGTGTCCCAAGTTGGATAACAATACCATGTCATTCAGTATGTCGGTCAAAACCATATCACATCGATTGTCCTTACTCAGAAAACAATACCATGTCATTCAGTACATCGGTTAAAACCATATCACATCGCTTATGATTAGTAAAGCAACAATACCATGTCATTCAGTATGTCGGTTGAAACCATATAACATCACTCCTCATAACTCTTAAAACAATACCACGTTTTTGAATATGACGTTCAAATCCATATCACACTACTTGTTGCAAGTCAGATAACAATACCATGTCATTCAGTATGTCGGTTAAAACAATATTACATCGTTTGCCATTAGTCAGAGAGCAATACCATGTAATTCAGTAGGAAATTAAAACAATATCACATCGTTTGTCGTTACTCAGAAAACAATACCATGTCATTCAGTACATCGGTTAAAACCATATCACATCGCTTGTGATTAGTAAAGCAACAATACCATGTCATTTAGTATGTCGGTTGTAACCATATAACATCACTTCTCATAACTCTTAGAACAATACCACATTCTTGAATATAACGTTCAAATCCATATCACACTACTTGTCTCAAATCAGATAACAATACCATGTCATTCAGTATGTCGGTTAAAACCATATCACCTTGCTTCTCATTATTTAGAAAATAATGCCATGTCATTCATTATGTCGGTTAAACGATATCACATCGCTTGTCAGTAATAAGAAAACAATGACATGTCATTCAGTATGTCGGTTAAACCATATAACATCGCTTGTTATTAATTAAAAAACAATACCATGTCATTCAGTATGAGGTTAAAACCATATGTTATCACTAGTCATAAGTAATGGATCTATACGATATCATTGAATATGTCGGTTAAAACCAAATCACACAACTTGTCATTCATTAGAAAATAATACAATTTCATTCAGTATGTCATTAAAAACCATATCACATCACTCCTCATAACTCTTAAAACAATACCACGTTATTGAATATGACGTTCAAATCCATATCACACTACTTTTCGCAAGTAAGATAACAATACCATGTCATTCAGTATGTCGTTTAAAACCATATCACATCGCTTGTCATTAATTAGAGAGCAATACCATGTCATTCAGTATGTCGGTTAAACCATATCACATCGATTTTCATTACTCAGAAAGCAACACCATGTCATTCAGTATGAAATTAAAACAATATAACATCGTTGAGTATGTCGGTTAAAACTTTATGACATCACATGTCATTAGTAAAGCAACAACACGATGTTATTCAGTATGAGGTGAAAACCATATCACATCAATTGTCATAAGTTAGAAAACAATGCCACGTCATTAAGAATATCGATTAAAACCATGTCACATCGCTTGTTATTGATTAGAAAACCATACCATTTCATTCATTATGTCGGTTAAAACCATATCACATCGTTTGCCATTAGTTAGAAAGCAATGACATGTAATTCAGTATGAAATTAAAACAATATCACATCGTTTGTCTTTAATTAGAAAACAATACCATCTCATTCTGCATGTCGGTTAAAACCATATCACATCGCATGTTATTACTAAGAAAACAATACCATGTCATTCAGTATGACTGTTAAAACCATATCACATCACTTGTCATTAGTAAAGGAACAATACGATGTTATTCAGCATGATGTTAAAACCATATCACATCGCTTGTTATTAGTTAGAAAACAATACCATGTCATTCAGTATGTCGTTAAAACCATATCACATCGCTTGTTATTAGTTAGAAAACAATACCATGTCATTCAGTATGTCTTTTAAAACCATATCACATCGTTTGTCATTAATTAGAGAGCAATACCATGTCATTTAGTATTTCGGTTAAAGCCATATCACATCGCATGTTATTACTAAGAAAACAATACCATGTCATTCAGTATGACTGTTAAAACCATATCACATCACTTGTCATTAGTAAAGGAACAATACGATGTTATTCAGCATGACGTTCAAATCCATATCACACTACATGTCACAAGTTAGATAACAATACCATGTCATTCCGTATTTCGGTTAAAACTATATCACATCACTTGTCATTAGTTAGGAAACAATACGATGTTATTCAGTATGTCGATTAAAATCATATCACATCGCTTGTCATTAATTAGAGAGCAATACCATGTCATTTAGTATTTCGGTTAAAGCCATATCACTTCGATTGTTATTAGTTAGAAAACAATACCATGTCATTCAGTATGTCGGTTAAACCATATCACATCGATTTTCATTACTCAGAAAGCAACACCATGTCTTTCAGTATGAAATTAAAACAATATCACATCATTTGTCACTAATTAGAAAACTATACCATATCATTGAGTATGTCGGTTAAAACTTTATGACATCACATGTCATTAGTAAAGCAACAACACGATGTTATTCAGTATGAGGTTAAAACCATATCACATCACATGTCATTTGTAAAGGAACTATACGATATCATACAATATGTCTGTTGAAACCAAATAACACCACTTGTCATTAATTATTAAACAATACCATGCCATTCAGTACGACGGTTAAAACCATATCACATCACTTCTCATAACTCTTAAAACAATACCACGTTATTGAATATGACGTTCAAATCCATATCACACTACTTGTCTCAAGTCAGATAACAATACCATGTTATTCAGTATGTCGGTTAAAACCATATCATATCAATTGTCATAAGTTAGAAAACAATGCCACGTCATTCAGTATATCGATTAAAACCATATCACATTGCTTGTCATTAATTAGAAAACAATGCCACGTCATTCAGTATATGGCGTAAAACCACATCACATCGCTTGTTATTAGTTAGAAAACAATACCATGTCATTCAGTATGTTGGTTAAAACCATATCACATCGCTTGTTATTAGTTAGAAAACAATACTATTTCATTCAGTATGTCGGTTAAAACCATATCACGTTACTTGTTATTAGTTAGAAAACAATACCATGTCATTCAGTATGTCTTTTAAAACCATATCACATCGTTTGTCATTAGTTAGAAAGCAATACCATGTCATTCAGTATAGTGGTTAAAACCATATCATATCACTTGTCATAACTCTGAATAAAATACCACGTTATTGAATATGATGTTCAAATCCAAAGCACTCTATTTGTCACAAGTTAGATAACAATACCATGTCATTCAGTATGACTGTTAAAACCATAGCTCATCACTTGTAACAAGTTAAAAAACAATAACACGGTATTCCGTATGACGTTTAAAAGCATATCACACCACTTTTTCTGAGTGAGAAAACAATACTATGTCATTCCGTATGACGGTTGGCGTTAGTAGAATAATGTTATTGTTAAGAAAACAATGTTGTTTTTATTAGTAAAATAATATTATTGTTTATAAAACAATGTTGTTGTTGGTAAAACGATAGGACCGACATGGCCAAGCGTGTTAAGGAGTGCGACTCGTAATCTTAGGGTTGCGGGTTCGCATCCCCGTCGGTAAACATGCTCGTCCTTTCAGACTTGGGTGCGTTATAAGTGACAGTCAATCCCACTATTCGTTGGTAAATGAGTAGACCTAGAGTTGGCGGTTGTTGGTGATGACTTGCTGACTTCAAACAAATGCTGACGGCTAGCACATATAGTCCTCGAGTAGTTTTGTTCGAAATTAAAAAACAAACAAACAAACAGTAAAATGATATTGTTGTTTCTCAAACAATGATGTTATTACTAAAATAATGTTGTTAGTAAAACAATATTGCTATTAATAAGACAATGTCCTTATTAAAAAACCGATGTTATTGTTATTAGAACAATGTTGTTATTACATAAATAATGTCTTTGTTATTTAAACAATGATATTATTAGTAAAACAATGTTGTGATTAGTAAAACAATGATGTTGCTAGTATAATAATGTCGTTGTTATTTGAACAATGATATTATAAGTAAAACAATGTCATTATTCTTAAAACAATGATGTTATTAGTAAAACAATGATGTTGCTAGTATAATAATGTAGTTGTTATTTGAACAATGATATTATAAGTAAAACAATGTCATTATTCTTAAAACAATGTTGTGATTAGTAAAACAATGATGTTGCTAGTATAATAATGTCGTTGTTATTTGAACAATGATATTATAAGTAAAACAATGTCATTATTCTTAAAACAATGTTGTGATTAGTAAAACAATGATGTTGCTAGTATAATAATGTCGTTGTTATTTGAACAATGATATTATAAGCAAAACAATGTCATTATTCTTAAAACAATGTTGTGATTAGTAAAAACAATGATGTTGCTAGTATAATGATGTCGTTGTTATTTGAACAATGATATTATAAGTAAAACAATGTCAATATTCTTAAAACAATGTTGTTATTAGTAAAACAATAATGTTGTTAGTATAATAATGTAGTTGTTATTTGAACAATGATATTATTAGTAAAACTATGTCATTATTCTTAAAACAATGTTGTTATTAGTAAAACAATAATGTTGCTAGTATAATAATGTCGTTGTTATTTGAACAATGATATTATTAGTAAAACAATGTCATTATTCTTAAAACAATGATGTTATTAGTAAAACAATGATGTTGCTAGTATAATAATGTCGTTGATATTTGAACAATTATATTAGTAAAACAATGTCATTATTCTTAAAACAATGATGTTATTAATAAAACAATGATGTTGCTAGTATAATAATGTCGTTGTTATTTGAACAATGATATTATAAGTAAAACAATGTCATTATTCTTAAAACAATGCTGTTATTAATAAAATAATGTTATTCTTATTAAAACAATGATGTTATTAGTGAAACAATATTGTTGCTGGTAAAATAATCTCAAGAATTGTTCGACACAAAAACAATGTATTAATGTCGGTAAAAACAGAACCTTCATGTGCTAAACGACAAATACGTTTCTTACTACCAGTCCACCCTGAATAATCACTCATCCGAAATCTCAGGTAATTATTTTTTATTATTCTGTGGCTCTTCTGATTTATGCTTCAAGTTCATTTTTACTTTGATATTTCATGTAGATTATATCATATCTAGAGTCATGTGGAAGTACTAGAGCATCAATCAGTTGGAGTAGTATCTGGCTATCAGATCCCAACACACAATAAATATAGAATCACGTAGAGATATTGGAGCAACTGCTAGAGTAGTATCTAGCTGTCAGATCCAGTTTTATAACAAACACACATTTAATGTAGAATCACGTAGAAGAATTGGGGCAACTGTTAAAGTAATATCTAGCTATTAGATCGAACGTTATAACAAACACAGATCGAGTGTTATAACAAACACAGATCAAGCGTTATAACAAACACAGATCGAGTGTTATAACAAACATCAATAAAAAAATATGTAGAGTTTTTATGAAAGCTGAGAGAGAAGTTATCATAATAGTTTACTGAAATAAAACATTTTTGAGAGAAAATAAAACACCTTAGGATGTGAAATCAAAGCTTTACTTTTTGGATGTTTTATGAAACAAAATCCTATGGATGTTTGGGGTATAAAAAATAAATTTGGATAATTTTGTGATTTGTTATTCAAAATAATTCTTACTACTTGTTCATTGGTACCGCTATCTATCGTTGTCAGCTATACACACATACTTACAAAATACGTTTAATGGAACTCATTTACTAGGTGGCGCCCTAATAGTTTTGATACACATCAATACCATTTACTCTCTGAACCTACCATAATGCCTGCGAAAACGGTTCCGAAACGGGAGCCAGTAGTCAGCTGAGGGTCGCATCCTGCAGGTACACTGTCGGCGCGATTCCCAGACACAGTCAGGACGGGGAAACATTGCCCCCTCTCGGGTCGGAGGAGTGGGACGACGTAGGTAAGGCATACGGTAGACCGGCCGTGAAAGTAATATGTGCCGGAAGCAGTGGGAGTCAACGTCCAACTGAGAATCTATCCTCGTGAAGTCAACCAAAAGTTTGCGCGAACCAATCACTAGCTCGTGTTACATAATTACTGACATATCTGGACTACGTGTGGTTCACCTCACTCCTCAGCGGCCCCTCCCCGACAGTGTCACTCTATAAAGTGTGGCCTCTTGTTTTGAATCAGTCACACACAGACATGAACCAGAATATTAAGGTAATATGGTTTCTTCACATATCGCAGTGAAAACACCAAAACTCGATCATTGTTAGTTTGGTAACGCACTAACACTAAACTTTATGTTGCGTGTCAGGCCCTCACATGATAATCGCCACGCGAAATGGCCATAAAACTGTAGTTTCCACTACCAGATTTCCACTGTTTAGAGGTTGATTGTAGCTCACGAAGTACATTATTAACTCCGCTACGTTTGGTCAAAATCGGTAAACTTAAATTATTTACAATATTTAAAGTTATTATAATTATTGTTATCGCCAACCTTCCGAAGCCGCCAATTTCTTGGCGAGTTGTTCTTTAAGGGCGACTGAGAACATTTATTACTATAATTCAAACAATCAACCAACTTTTAGAAATAATTTATTTCAAGAATTCTACTTTAACGTTACGCTACACTGTAAACTCGCCGCGACACCTGTCGGCTGTGGCTATGAGGTAAACCTGCTGTCTTATCCTTTAGCAACGCACGCTTATCCACGAACTTCGTTGATGGTTCTAGAGCCAAATTTCACAGGACTCCAGATGGTCAAGGGGACTCCTTATCTATAAAACAATGTTCATTACCAAGGGAGCTACAACGATCCCGAAAATTTATCCAGGCAAACTGAAGATCTAGTATGTGTTTCTTTCCATATTTCATGATCTCGGAGGTGCCATTTTTGAAACTGTATTCCCACGCCCTGTCACCAGCTAGCAGTACCAAACTTTACAGGCGGACATCAGAGATAAATATTTACGTGTATGACATACCTGCTACCAGGAGCCATGAGCTCAAAGGGAGTAAAGCAGTAAGTTACTGGCTCCATGTACTCGAATTTGGCATTGGATTTTATGTCCTCATGATATTGGAGGCGCCATTTTAAAAATTATATTCATAGAACTAGTAGGATCAAACTTGGCATGAGAAATCGGATATCTCGGATTAACATTTTTTTTTTTATTTTTCACGTTCGCCTCCTTCCGCATCTTGGGGAGCCTTTAGATGTAAAGAGGACATTGAAAGAGCTCGATAAATAAATTAAAGCCTTTGAAACCAAAAGGGTGGCCTTTCAACCTCCAAACAGAGAGCGAATATTGTATATTACAGTGGAACCCCTCTGAAGCGGCCACCTTCGGGACTGAGACAAACTGGCCTGATTAGAGGGGTTCCACTGTACATAATTAGGGATTATGTAAACAAAAAAAGGGACTGTGATTGAATGACCGCCTTCAAGGGGTGACCGAATCTGAGGGGTGGCCGCTTAGAGGGATTCCACTGTAGTTGTCAAACTATTCCGCGATTTGTTTTTATTGTTAAGCACAAAATAACCCAAGAAGCTATCTGTGCTGCGGCCACTACGAGTTTCTAAATCCAGTTTTTAGTGCTGTAAGTCGATATATATAGCAATGAGCCACTGTGTGTGTATGTGTGTGGGTGTGGGTAGGTGGTTGAGTGGGTGAATGGATGGGTGCGGGTTTTTAACTCTTCAAATAATCAACCATAATAGTGAGTGCCTCTTCAACGTACTATAAGATAATTAAGTGCCCTAAATGGATAAATTTAGTGTCTCTCAATGTAATTTTATACACATAATGTCACTATATTTTCTGATTTAACGTAGCTTTATATTTATAAGTCTTGTGCTGTTATTTTTTGACATCACGCAATCGTGGAATTTTTTGCTTTTATGCTACTCGAAAAACATTTTTATTATGCAATATGCAACCCCCAACTTTACAAAATGTTTATCCTGTGTGCATGTAGATTTGCAATAGGGGTCACAATTTTCCTGTTTCTCCTCCATTTTTTTCAAAGAGAACTTTATTTTCCTCCATTCATATGCACATATGACGGGCTCGGCATGGCTAGGTGGTTAAGGCACTCGACTCGCAATCTGAGGGTTGTGTGTTCGAATCCTCGTCACACCAAACATGCTCGCCCTTTCAGCTACGGGGGCGTTATAATGTTACAGTCAATCCCACTATTCGTTGGTAAAAGAGTATCCCAAGAATTGGCGGTGAGTGGTGATGACTAGCTGCCTTCCCTCTAGTCTTACACTGCTAAATTAGGGACGGTTAGCGCAGATGGCCCTCAAGTAGCTTTGCTCAAAATTCAAAACAAACAAACGCATATGACGTCATGAATGCATCACACGTGTATCTAGTACACTTGCGCCACCAATATAAATATAATAGTACTGTCTGTTGCATGTTCATGTAAATACTTCGGAAGGTATGGATGGATCTTCACCAAAATTGCTTGTAAATTTACGGTTTGTTTTTTTAAATTATATATAAAGGAAACAACTTTTCATGTTCTAATATAATCGTTCATTAGTCATCAATTTACATAACTTCTGTCCAGGGTACGTGTCCACAGTTAGTAGTTTAATACATACTTATATCAAGATGTGTCGTATTAACATAGTTTTAAATACAAAACTCTAAAACATTAATTTATACAAAAAAACAGAAACTTATGTTAAGATCTTTTCTCTTTTTACTTCATTTCAGCCCTAGGGGAGTCATTGCCGCCCTGTCTTTCGACAAGATAATAAAGAAACGCATGATCGATAGTTTATAATAAACGTGTAAATATATCAATCAAAGACAAATAATTAATGTAGTGTTCTGATAGTTTAGATATGTTAGAGAACTGGAAAAACGTAAAAAAAAAAACATCCTTTGGATAAATAAAACTGATGAAATTTTTACTGGAAGATCGACATGACTAAAATCATCAACTGGTATATTACATGACTAGTATCATCAACTGAAAAATTACATGACTAGTAATATCAACTGATAGATTACATGACTAGTATCATCAACTGAAAGATTACATGACTAGTATTATCAACTGATAGATTACATGACTAGTATCATCAGCTTTAAGATATGATAAACCGATGGTGATCTCTTCTTCAGAGAATTTACACGCCGACAGAGAAAACATCTGGCGCGAAGGATGTTTAGACGTAAAACCATTTGAGAAAAGTAATTCGATTATAAAAACAGCTAGCTCCTTTGTAGAATTAGGAGCAGTAACGTTGAAAGCTATCTATCCTTAGGGCATGTCGTTCCCTCCATTTCTATCCTTTTATATCTCCACCCTTAATCAAGAATGGTTAGTAGCACACTAGTTCCAAGCCTAAACACCAGGGCTGTAGGGAAAGTGTTGAGAATCGAATCATAGATTTACTGCTACAATAAAATCTGGTGATTTACTTTTAAATTTAAAAATTTATTTCATTATAGGACTGTTAATGGTTTAATATTTTTTTATAAAATACAGTCATATTAAAGAGTAAAATATTTCTGTCCAGCATGCGCATTTAATTTGCGCAGAAACGTCATCAGATTCTACGTCATCGCTTTTAACGCGATCGTGAACTGCGCGTGGCAATGCCGGAGTCCTAAGGGCGTATCCGCGTCTTTATTTTCTCGATCGAGACAAGGTTAATGTAAATTTAATTGAGACTTTTTTCATCTGGATGGTCACTCAGTGATAATGACAAAACAATGTAGGTCACTTATGTTTCAGTGCAGCCCAGCCCAACCTCACTTTCCGCTAAAGTCTGTGGGACGAAGTGAGCAATACTGATGCTATCCTAATTGCCACCTGTTCAGTATACGGCTTCTTCAACTATAACTTGCCGTTGTATTACGTTTTTTGAGACGAAAACTTAATTTCTAGCGAATAGAAAACTTGAACTGAGAAGAATTGCGGGTTGTTCTGGGTCAGTTATTTGATGGCCTCCAATGGGTTAGGAAGTACTCTAAGTGTGATCTTACCTGGAGTAGAAAGAGCGTAGAGAGCTAGTTCTTCGGGATGAAAGAAACTGTTTCCGGTAGATATCGGAGTTTTGAAAATATCCGGCATCGCCTCACTAGAAGAGCCGGGAGATCTCCAGGGAGAGTCTGTACCCGCTACGGACTTCGGAGTATTCAGCTTTAAGAAGTAAGTGTGAGGGAAACAGTGACTGTCCACAACTGTACGAGAGAGGCTATCCAAAACGTTCATAATCATGCTAAGTTTCTCAAGGGGTTTCCGTGGAAACCTCCACAGCCGGACTAGTAAAAAAAACACCAGCACGTGCCCCTATCTTTCCGAAACGGCTGTTTACTTGTCAATAGGCTGTTTGACAATCGACTCTAGAAGAGGATTCACCATTTCAACTGTTACCATGTGGAAAGCCCGACTCTGTCTGCTTCTGTCCTCGTTTCTAGTTGTACTTTGTTAAACGTCAAATCAATGAAACAAACCACATGAATGAAGGTCGCTGCGTGGTCTCTTCCATATTTGGGAACCGGAACCTATCACTCAGCCAATCATACCAGTTTCAGCCTGCCTACGTTTGGTCGACGTCAAAATGACGTTGAAACTAAAAAAGATAACTGCCGTTGATTAGTCGTCGTTTCTTTCCTTTTTTTTTTTATTTGCTAAGTGCACGCCGTCTTTCACATCTACACTGCACATGCTTAGGATATCGCTGGATTTAATGAGAAAAAGTAGTCCAAAACTTAAACCATCTGTTCTATAAATTAGAAACCATCAATGTGGAGAATTTAGTTAATATTTACCACTGCAATTAAAACTCCAGAAACACGTCGTTTTAACAAACTATAAACTTCACGCTACGCATTGCCCATATATGGTAGCGAGAGAACCGAAGTCTTCCGAAAGTAAAACGTCATGATGTCGTCATGTGCTCGAACTACGCCAGTACCTTTTTGAGGCGAGCGCTGCCGAACGATCTTCGGATGTCATCGTTAACACGAAGTTCCGGAGCTTTACACTTGCAGAAGATGAATCCAATCCGTTATTCCAATTAATTTTAGTGTTGTTGCCATGGTAGTTTAAGGCCACGACAGCAGCTATTAGTGTCCGTATCCAAGTGAGACATAATGGTTAAGTTTAACCTCTGTGGTAGTTTGTAATTTTTTTACGGTTCGTACTTTTGTAAAACATTTGAACAATGCTCTTGATAAACATTATATATTTTTAATCTTTCAGGAAATTATTCTATTGTCTTTGGAGTTTCTAACATATTTATGTTCGACAGCTAATATTTCTAGAATAAGTAAATATTGTTTAATCGATATGTTGGCACACAATGAATTACACGGCGTGCTTGGACCATTCAAAGGCCAGGAAAAACATTCTGGACCCGTCGGTCCTCACGAATCTAGAATCATCTATTTCGTTGTTTAAAGAAACGATCACGTGTTGTCGTTAAGATGACAGATTTAATAAAGTGTACTCAGAACGATGTTCTTTTTTTTATTGGCTGGCATACGTATTAACGTGACACTTAACATATCCTGGTTGTTCAGATAACTGTACTTTTAATCTTAACCCTAATTGACACCAAAGTTACGTTCCTTTGAATATAATATATAGAAGTCGCCAAATAAATTTATCTCAAGTTATTATATCACTTTTTTATAAACATCGAGTCCCTTAAAAAGAGGATAAGGTAGCTGATCATTGAAGATTACTTTTTAAAAATATTAGGGCAGTAAAATTATTTTTATCATTACTGAGTATTTGATTATTTTGTTGAGCAATAGCATCTTTTATAATATTTCAAAAAATTGCTAAGTCAGAGAAATGATTTATACAATTACGAGGGCATGAAAATACTCTCAAAATACTAAGTTACTAAACGATCATTTATGAAAATCACTGAATATCTAAAAAACACTTTTCTAACTTCTAAAGTGAATGTCCACTAGTGTGGTCAGGTATAAATGTTTAATTCTGGTGGTGAAACTCGTGGAGAACAGAATTCAGACAATACATTATGTAGCTTTGAAGTAAAACAAACAAAGAAATATCCTTTAAGTGTTCACTATAAAAATGTACTATATTAATCGGTATAGTTATTAAACCTAATTAGTAATATCTGTCTCTTTAACTACTAATCATTAGTCCGTTTGAACTAATCATTAACTTACTGATTACACTTTTGTGATCATATAGGCTACTAATCGTGATGACAAAGACTCATTCGTTTCGGAATACGGCGTTGTGCTGAAAACTCGAAATGAGTTTTGATACAACACGAAGGTTATTCGCGCTAGTTTTTCCTTCTTAATATCTCATAAGCTAGAGGAGATGTAACCAGCACTTACCTCCACCTCTTAGGTTAGTTTAGTCCAATACTGGCACTGACATCTATCCACAACTCAAATTTTATGAGCGCAATTTTATGACACGGGACGCGAACCGTTAACTCTCGGATTCACAAATTTACACGCAATCACTAAGGCACATCCAATTCAAGTTTAACTAAAGACTAAATCATTTGGAATTTAGAGTATTACAAAGTGTAGAACCTAAAAACAAATATGATAAGATACGTATAAGACAAAGCAAATATTTATTGGTTTTTGAAAAGTAAACGAAAGACTACAGTTTTCTAGTAAGTTTTATATAGATCAGCAAAGTTCGATATATCTACGGAACAATCACAATGTTGTTGTCATATAATGATAGGATTATAAATGAAGAGAAAGGTGTGTTGGTGATACGAACTTGGTTATAAAAAATTCTTAGACTTATATAATTAGTATAGTCATAAAGGAGTTATATTAAAGACAGTTCTGATGACCAGTAAGGCCGTTCGTTGATGATTTTGGTCGCTGCTGGATTTTAACCAAGTCAAACTTTTCCAGTTATTCTGTTGTAAGGAGTTTATTTCGAATTATTTAGAATCTATATGAAGTATTTTATGTCTCAGGTGCGCTCACGTGTTGGTCACGCTCAGGTTGGACACATTTTCCATGGAAAATATAAAATCAAGAGGTTTACTTCGAAGAAAGTTCCTGGACAAGTTGAAATAACAGAAGGTATTACAAATGTCGTTATCACATTTTAATCGCTGTATATAATATGATAATTTATATTTAATAGTAGTAAGACAAATTTAATCATATTTTTATAGGCGGACATATAAATAAAGAAAGAATTCTATCGAGTCAACAATGATGTTTGTTCACAAGGCCTAGTGTGTTAACCATTTTTAAAGTGATAGAGATATAACTGGTCTGAGTCTAGCCACCCTGGTCGAATATTGAAACCTGACTGTCAGTCTTGTAACGCACCTTAGGCCACAAAGTTCGGAACGCGCTTTTTATCAACGGGAAGTTTACCGTTATCCCTCGAATTGACAGCTCGACATCTAATCCAATAAGCACAACAATCTTTATAGTGTGAAGTTTACACACTGTTTACTGAGAATTGTTTAACAACAATTAAACTAGTATTTTACATGTACACAAATTAGTAGTTTATACATTAGATTTACTTAACATCTGAATTACAACCACTCTCTGTCTGTTCGGAAATAATAGAACGTTCATTACTATATTTTACGAATATATTGTCTGTATGTTCGGAAATAATGGAACGTTCGTTTCTGTATTTTACAAGCCTATTGTCTGTCTGTTCGGAAATAATGGAACGTTCATTACTGTATTTTAAGAATATATTGTCTGCCTATTGGGAAATAATGGAACGTTCGTTACTGTATTTTACGAATATATTGTCTGTATGTTCGGAAATAATGGAACGTTCGTTACTGTATTTTACAAATCTATTGTCTGTTTGTTAGGAAATAATGGAACGTTCATTACTGTATTTTAAGAATATATTGTCTGCCTATTGGGAAATAATGGAACGTTCGTTACTGTATTTTACGAATATATTGTCTGTATGTTCGGAAATAATGGAACGTTCGTTACTGCATTTTACAAATCTATTGTCTGTTTGTTAGGAAATAATGGAACGTTCATTACTGTATTTTAAGAATATATTGTCTGCTTATTGGGAAATAATGGAACGTTCGTTACTGTATTTTTACAAAGGCACTAATGTCTGTCTGTTAGGAAATAACGAAACGTTCCTAACAATATTTGACAAAGATACTGTCATGTGTTTCCTGTTTCGCTGTAAATCACTCGTTTCGTTCATTTCAAACCTATGAACATCTAACAGTAGGTTTTGGTCAAAGTTTATTACATTAGTGCCATTTGACCTGTTTCACTCCTCACGAAAGGTAACTTACCGAGGTCTTAATGTGTCGACTTGACAGCACGAGGGCACATGGGTAGATTCTTCGAAACGGTGTGGAAAAGGGCAAAAGGCATGTGTTAGGTTGTCAGTAGTATGTTGATAGCTGTCCCGCGCAATAAACAGCGCTTTAAAAAAGCTTGTTTCATTGGTTGTGAGGCTTTCCAAGGCCATGCTAGAGACTTTCGTCACTCGAGACGGTGATGAACATCGTTGAGATCACACTTATGGTAATAAGCACGCGGGTCGAGTCAGGTTAGCTCTAGCTGGTGAAACGAAATCTATAAGTGTTCGGCAAGCGTAAGATGAAAAATGTCTTGATGAACTCATACCAGGTATAGACCACTGAACAAATGATCGACTGAGCTACTTAATAATTTGAGATGTGCGCGCGCGGCATTTGCGTTGGTGTGGGAGAAGCGTGAAGGTAGCTTCCATTCAACGAGCGTGTAACGTCAGGCTTGTGTGCAACGCGTGGGTGACGCGCGGAGGAGGGAGGCACGCGCACAGCGGAAGTTTTAGAAATTTGCTATTTGAGAAATAGCTACAGGTAAGACTTTTAACGATATTTAACTTTAGTGAGACAAGTTCAAAAATAAAATAATAATGGATATTACATGAGCGTTTGACTGCAATGGCACGGGCAGCAAATTTCAAGAGGTCAAACGATCTTAAACAGTCATGACTAATAAATTAAACCGCTGACCTTTAAGAAACTGAACGGATTTTATTTATCGAAATTAGAGGAATATGTTAGTAAAGAAGTCGATGAAAGATTAATGGATGACCTAACAAACCTTGTGATTTAAAATATGGTTTTCTTACTAAATCTTTCTTCCTATATGAATATAAACAGTTCTTTTTATTGTGTTTTTAAATATTCCAACTATATCTTTTCTGTTGTAGTTATCAAACAGAAACTGTCATATGTTGTAGCAATACTTATTTAGTGACTTATTTTTCTCAAAATATCAGGCTTCGGTATGACCAGGTGGTTAAGCCACTCGACTCGCAATTTGATGGTCGCAGATTCGAATCCCCGTCACACCAAACATGTTCGCCCTTTCAGCTGTGGGGGCGTTATAATGTTACAGTCAATCCCACTATTCGTTGGTAAAAAGAGTAGCCCAAGAGTTGGCGGTGGGTGGTGATGACTAGCTGCCTTCACTCTAGTCTTACAATGTTAAATTAGGGGTGGCTAACACAGATAGCCATCATGTAGCTTTGCGCGAAATTCAAGAAACAATCAAAAATATACATGTTTTTAAAATATTCCTATGATTCAGTTGTAAAGATGAAAATGTGCTAGACACAATAACTAAGTTTATAATAAAAACAACTTCATTCAACATTATAAATACTGAATGTAAAGACCGAAGTCACACCAACACCAGGCATAATAAAATTAATTCCGATCACAACAATTATAAATTAATTAATCCAGTGTGAATTCGAGGAGCAACGCATGAACGTACTTCACACTTTGGGTCTGTAGGTGTGTTATAAGAGTAACTGTCAAACCCTCTTATTCAGTCAGACAATAATAGATGGTGATGGGTGGAGATGACTAGTCGGTTAGCTTTGTTCCCTCGTGAGACAGCGGCAAGTCTTTAGAGGGTTTGATTCCCATCGGTGGACACAGCAGAGATCTCTAAGTGACTTTTCGATAGGAAAACACATCCACACACATTGTCAGCTCAAAATTAAGGAAAACTGTACGCCATACAAGAAAAACACCAACAACACATAAATAATAAGAAACTGGAAATCTTCGTTCAACTGTAGATTGAATAATAAAACTACAAATCAGTCTTACCATAAGGAAAAAAAATATTATGTAACGGCAGTTGGCTAAGTGCAACAAATCCCACGGGGGATCTTTGTTTAGTATTTCTGGTTAGGTGTAAAATATGTTTATCACCTGCTTTGTTATCATTCATTATATGGCACATTAACCTACATGAGTACTTTTTCAAAGTTATATGTAATAACAACAATAACATATTCATTTCCAACATAGCGGTAACTTTACAGATTTCTAATCAGAGGTTCGATTCCCCTCAGTGGCAAGAGTAAACAGCCCAGTGTGGTTTTACTAAAAGAAACACATACTCGAAAACTGATGTAACATCTAATGGGAATACCGAAAAATATTAGAAAAGTAGGTTTAATGTTATTGTATAACAGTTCCCTAAATACCATTACATAACAGTACCCTAAATACCATTGTATAACGTACCTTAAATACCACTGTATAACAGTACCCTAAATACCACCATTGTGTAACACTACCCTAAATACTATTGTATAATACACTAACGACAGATTCGTAAGGCGGAAACCTCGTCTAATGGTATTCAATACTGCCACCAAAGTTACGGAATATACACATTCTATCTTCAACAAATCTATATAGTAAACACAAAATTAGAATTACAGACAAGGTAAACAGAAGTTAATGTACTAACATAAATATTTATAAGGACAGTAGTAAATGTATCTGCACAGCCAATGAGAAAGAATTAAAACAAGATAAGTTTGTTTTTTTTAAGCTAGAGAGATTATTCCAAACGTTCATCAGATATCTCCTTATTCGTCACTACTGCGGTTGAACTGTTCATCGAAATCATGGCTGATAAGTTATGTTTTTTTCTTTGTATTCAACAAAATGTACACACCTAAAAAGTAAAACATGGAAGATGGCTTTAATAAAGATGAGTGTACCAGCAAACGAACAGCGATGAAAGATGAATCGTGATTTCTTCCCTTTGGCCAACAGAATGTTTGATTATAGTCCTTTTCATTCACGCATGGATAAGACCATCCGAAAAATTAAATTTATTGCCACCTACTTTCAAATCCTCGAAACATAAATCTGCAAGTTACGCCAAGTCTATCTATAGAAGAAAAACAATGATCACCCTGGTGAAATGCTGGACTTTGGTCAGACACAGTAATTTTATAAATAACTTGAACTTACTTTACCTTGACCTCTAACCTTTACCCATAAGTTGTCCATATATAATACGTTGTATAATGTGTTGTTGTTTTTTTCTATTTTCTTTCAAGTATTACTAAAAGTTTCTATTGTAAAGATTCAGATATGTATAACACTGGTCATATTAACCGCGTTAGTGGTCAAGGTGCTTAAAACAGTTTATATCATGATACCAGGTGTTTAAAACAGTTTATATCACGATACCAGGTGTTTAAAACAGTTTATATCATGATACAAGGTGTTTAAAATAGTTTGTATCATGATACCAGACGTTCAAAACAATTTATATCATGATACCAGGTGTTTAAAACAGTTTATATCATGATACCTCTAACACCATTGTTTGGTTTTTCTCGTACAAGCGAAGCCTTAAACCTATATTCAAATATCCAGTTTACAAACGATAAGTAATAGATTCAATATAACCATGTGTGGCAGGTTCAGTACAACCATGTGTAGTAGGTTCAGCACAACCATGTGTAGTAGGTTCAGTATAACCATGTGTAATACGGTTAGTAGAACCATGTATAGTAGGTTCAGTACAACCATATATAGTAGGTTTCATACAACCATGTGTAATAGGTTCAGTATTACCATGTATAGTAGGTTCAGTACCAACACATGTAGTAGGTTCAGTATAAACCTGATTAGAAACAATCAGTACTTTTCGTGACCCATCAACAGATGTTTCGTTACTGTAGAAATCTGTTTATAAAAGTTCTAATCGTGAGATATTTTGCTGTTTTATCCATATGAATGTGATACAGTGTAACAATTTCTTTGTTTCAAACCAATCAAAGCAGGATATTAATATAAAAGCTGTGTGAAAAAAAAACACCTCCAAGGTTTTATCTGTAGTAACATTAAACACGTTAATTTGAACATGTGTTGGCATTTTGCCAAATCTTCAACCCTACCTTTGTAAGGTATCGGAAGATGTCAGATTTAATTTTCCAGTTTGGGTGCCTTGCCCGGGTATGTCACCTGTATTTGTGACGTCATTCTTTCGTCACCATATTTGGCGCACAATTATGCGAAACAAGTTGAATACCGCCTTGTAACCAAATAGACTCGCCTCTCTTATCTAGAGGTGGAGACTTGTTGAGATTGTATGATATTAGCCTGTTAACTAGTTCTTTATTTTGACACGTACATAGATCTATAGAAAAAGTGAGGTAAGATTAACCGTGACACGGTTTTACTCTTATGACTGATGGAGAGTTGTAACAAAAAGTTTTAGTATTTAAAAATAAAAAAGCACTAAAATCACACAACAAACTAAATTAGAAGTTCCTTCATAATGCGAAGTTATCTTTCGAGTTACAAAACATTTACGTCTTTATAATTATCCCATTTTAAAATTCATGAGGCAGTTCTGTTTAAAATTATAATTGTATAATTTAAAAAAATCTTCCAATGACTCATAGTTAGTTAAGATTCATGGTTCGATACCTTACGGTGGAGGCAGAGCAGAAATGTAATTGTACAGTTTTCTCTTAGAAACAAACAACTGGAATAATGTCCTCCATAAGGGCGATTCTAAAAATCTATAAAGATTGTTGACTCAGAACAATAAAACATTTTTATTTCTCATTTTTAGAACCACGTACTTAATGAACTGTTTTGTTTCTAAACTCACTCTTTAACGTAATATGTATATATACGTCATATATCAGTAGTTTTGCTTTCGTTATTCCATTTGCAAGGTTAGCCCTAACTTCTAACTTTCAGGGATTCATTTCGGGCCATTCTTTTTAGCAGGCCTATACAAGAGAGCCATATTGTTTTTCATTTTTGTTAGCCACATATTGTTCTAAGAGTCTTGTCTCAGTTTAAACTTAACGACATTTAAGATGGCCTGATGGTGATTAAGTTGTGGTTATTTAGGGTTATTGCTACTTCACATTCCCTTCCACCTGTGAAAGTTAAGTAGTGTTTTCTTCCACTTAAAAACAAACAAGTCATTGTGCAGATGTCTAACTAGATCAGGACGTGGAAAGAGAGACACTTTAGATTTTTTTTCATGTTTCTATGGGCTGAAAAGTTTTATTTTTGACAGATGTTCTGTTTCACGAACTAAGATACGTCACAACACTAGAAAAAACAAAAACAAACGAAATCGCCTCATTTTTAACTGACACACCTTGTTGCCCTCTGGCGGTCAAACAAGTGAGACGAATTATCGGTTGCAGCTTAGCGCACTGTGATCTTGTTTCAAGTTGAAGAAAAATATGAAGATTGTCTTTTTTTTTTACAAATATTCATCTTTGAAACGGTTTGAAGCGTTTAATTTGTCGATGCATTTATATATATATAAGTATGAACTTCACTTATTAACTGTACAACTTATTTAATAAGTTAAATTTATGTCATCCTTAGATAACGGATCAAAGTACATTGTAATTTTTCAATTCAAAAATATGGCACCTTTAGATTCTAACCTTAATTTGAAATGGTGGTAGTCTAGTGATTAGGTGCCGGAACTGTGAATCTGAAGGTTTAAGATTAGCGTCCCGTTCCTATAAAAACGCGTTCCGCATTCTACGGCCTTGAGTGAGCTATAAGAGTGACTGTCAGAGCCCTTTCCTCTAGTTTATGTTAAAATATCGTCTTCAGTTTATCACTGAACTTCGGTTTTAGTTTAGTTTTGGTCTTCGCTTTGTGTGCGAGAAGTTATAAAAAAGTTTAAAAAAGAAACGTTAATACTTCTATTCTGGGTTGTTTCAATGGTGAATATTGTGTCGTGTAACAAATTCTGTTATTTTTCTCAAGTATTTATTATAACTGCTTTTCAGATAATATTAACAAAACAACTGTAAGTTTTTCCTACACAAAATGGAGTTATTTTTGTATCAAATTGCTCGTATACAGGGCAACAGGAAGTTTGATTCAGTTACCTTGGCAACACGCGCTTTCATAATTCTGAATAAGAAATGTCATAGTTCTGAACGTCCATCTATTCAAGAGTATTAAACATGAGAGCCCCCTGTCACGAAGTGTGTGATAGTTTCTTACTCATGCTTGTGTTTTAGTCACTTTAATTTTTATTTATGATTAAAATAGCCTGATTGACGTCAATATATCTTCTATAAGTAAGCGGTACCTAAGGTTCTTTAGTAAGTACCATCAAAATAGGTCCCGATGTAGCTTTAAAAGATATTTTTAAGTTTATAATGCCTTGCAAAAGTATTCACCACTACCAGTAATGCAATACTTTGATGAAAAATAATGTAAATAATTTGTTAATGATTGGTTTTATCCAAAACTCAGATGATCAAACTTAACACTTGTGTGTGTAAGAGGCTGAATGTCAGCAAAACCTACAAAGAAAATATACAAACTGAAATATGCTGATGGTACACAAGTCAGTGGAAGCACTTTCGGTTATTATTACTTTTTAGATGGATTGGTCAACACCATCTTTGTACAATAGGATGGTATGATGTCTGTCCATTCTTCCTGGAAAAATTGGGCCAATCCAGACAAGTTGATGGACTACAATTATCAAGTCTCGCCAAATATTTTCTGTTGGATTCAAGTCAGAACTTTGACTGTACCAGTCCAGAACATTCACATTATTTTATTGAAACCACTCCGGTGTTTCCTTGAGCTTTAGGTCGTTGTCCTGCTGAAATGTTAATTTTTGACCCAGTTTTAGGTTCTTGATTGACCCAAGCAGGTTTTCCTCTAGGTTCACCTGTACCATCATAACATGATGCTGCCACCACCATGCTTGACAGATGGGATAGAGTTGATTGGGTGAAGACCTGTGTTGAGCATGCAACGGTTTGAATTTGGACAAAAAAACTCAACTTTTGTCTCGTCTGACTACAAATCATTCTGCCACGTATCTGCAGTATAATTTGAATGATTTGTTGTAAACTTCATACGAAATTTAATACGATTTGTTCTTTCAGTGATGGTTTCTTTCTTGCCATTCGCCCACATATGCCAGCTTTATGTAGGTACTCGAATATTGTCGACGTATAAACACTGACTTCCATCTCAAACATGGAATTTTACAAATATTTTAAGGTAACTGTTGGCTTCACAGTTGCATCCATCACCAGTTTCCTGCTTGTCCAGCTGCTTAGTTTGAAAGGGTGGACTGATCTGTGTGGTAAGAAACAGAAAAACTCGTAAGTTCAAGATATCTTAATATAAAGTGATAAGAACCTTATAACTCGAGGGTTCGAACGGTGGACGTTATAAGTTTCTATCACTGGATGGTATGAAACACATACCATTTCTCAATGTTGGACTTCACTCTACTAAAAGTTATAACTAGTAACTTTAAAATTTTCTTGTAACCTTCTCTACCACTTTATCCGTGACTAGTTCAGAAAGCTCATTGGTCTTCATGGTTGGTTTGTCGTCGTATCAACTTCAATTATTTATTTATGTATTCAATACTTTAATAACTTCAAGTATTTATTTGTGTATTCAAAACTTTATTAACTTCAAGTATTTATTTGTGTATTCAAAACTTTAATAGCTTCAAGTATTTATTTGTGTATTCAATACTGTAATAACTTCAAGTATTTATTTGTGTATTCAATACTTTACACAGGCAACTTATTCATTTTCATGCTGATTAATTAATTAATTCTTGCTCGGAATACCGAAATTATTTTAAATACTTGTTTCGTGCTGAATATTTTAATTACTTAAATCTTCATTCACGTGTTCTATGCTTTATTTATTTGAAGTACTTATTCATGTGTGTTTTTCTTATAACAAAGCCACATCAGGCAATCTGCTGAGCCCGCCGAGGGGAATCTAGTCCCTGATTTTAGAGTTGTAAATCCGTAGACGTACCGTTGTACTAGCGGGGTGCTTATTCACGTGTTCAATGTTTTCATTATTCTACCACTAGCGACACAAACCTTCAACATTAACCTTCTACCACTAGCTACACAAACCATCACCATTAACTTTCTACCACTAGCTACACAAACCATCACCATTAACCTTCTACCACTAGCTACACAAACCTTCAACATTAATCTACTACCACTAACTACACAAACCATCACCATTAACCTTCTACCACTAACAACACAAACTTTAAACATTAATCTACTACCACTAACTACACAAACCATCAGCATTAACTTTCTTCAACTAGCTACACAAAAATTAAACATTAATCTACTACCACTAACTACACAAACCATCACCATTAACCTTCTACCACTAGCTACACAAACTTTAAACATTAATCTACTACCACTAACTACACAAACATTCAACATTAACCTTCTACAATAGTTACACAAACATTCAACATTAACTTTCTAGCACTAGTTCCACAAACCTTCAACATTAACCTTCTACCATTAGCTACACAAACCTTCATCATTAACCCTCTACACTAGCTACACAGAAATTCAGCATTAACCTTCTACAATAGTTACACAAACATTCAACATTACCCTTCTACCACTAGCTACACAAACCTTCAAAATTAACCTTCTACAATGGTTACAGAAATCTTCAACATTAACCTTCTACCATTAGCTACATAAACCTTCATCATTTACCCTCTACCACTAACTACACAAACATTCAACATTAACCATCTACAATAGTTACACAAACATTCAATATTAACCTTCTACAATAGTTAAACAAACTTTCAACATTAACCTTCTAACTCTAACTACACAAACTTCCTGTTTCACACCAACCTTCTATTACATGTAAGAAAAACGTTCAATACTGTCGTTTCAACGTTAAATGTTAGCTTCTTTGAATAGTAAAATATATTACTTACCAAATCCGTTTACGTTCATGTCAATACATTTATCAGTACGTTCTTTCATATACTGAAAGTTTTATATATATATATTTATTGTGATAAATTATGATGTTAAAATATACTTCCAAGTTCACCTATATATACATATGTCTTTGTGTGTGTGTATTCACGACATCACTGTTATGTTATTGTGACACTAGTAACACTGTACACATATGTATGTGATAATTTAGAACGTTCTGTTATATACTTAAAGTGTTTTGGTTTGATCGACTCACCTGAAACTTCATTAAATGTGTAGTTTGACTGAGTGGATGTTACAGTATGTAGGTTGTGAACAAATGCCGCTCCGAAATGACTTTGTGAACATTGAAAACTATACGACGCCCGTCAGAATATGAAAATAGTTCCGTTTAAAAATAGAGCGAAGAGAAATGAAAAGCCCAAGTGGTGGTCTGATAGATCAACATTCCAATTTCAGAAGACCTTGTATAGAGGATAAACTGAATAATAGGCGATTCACCCGTAGGAGGTAATCCTTTGAATGAACTATAAATCCTAAGACGGTTGTGTATACAGAGATGTGTATTTATATATTTATGTATGGAAGATCGAGAAGTTACACCTCCTGATACATCGGAGTGAATCTTCAACAAAGCCGACAATTTGTAACACGTTAGTATTTCGTAATGCTTTGTCATATAAGCAACGCCCGTGGTGACCCCTACCGGGTGAAGAAAAGTTTGTTTTAAAACTTCCAAATATAGAGATGTTGCCAGAAAGAATTAACAGTCCACTGGCGCGTGGGAACAGACGTGTTACATAATCTTAAACTGTCCCGCCATCTGTTGGATACTAGGTGTTTTACTTTCCAGTCCAAATGACACGAGCAGGGCAAGATAAAATCAGTGGGTTATGAACAGATCGAAGACAGGCCTACAGAGAAGATACTTCTTACTTTGGTATTTATAACAAACAGTAAATTCATTTTCAGAAGAAAGTCAACTAGTGGGTTCTGAAAACACATTTACTTGTGTTAAGAAATGCATCCCATTTTTTGATCACCGAGGTAGCATGGCTTCCAGCACAGTTAAACCAATGGAAAGGATGCGAGACTTACACGTGGGAAACAAAACCTTCACTGTACCTCATACCTACCTATTTGTTACTTTGTGCCATTCGAATTCACTCTAGTTGTCATAATAGCACACTCTAGTTGTTACAATACTACACTCTAATTATTACAATAGTTAACACTAGTTGTTACAATAGTACATGTTGGGTTCAATCTAGTTGTAACGTAGGGTCTGACGGGTTCACTTTAGTGGTTACATAGTGCATGTCAGATTCACTCTAGTTGTGACTTTGTGCATCTCAAGTTCACTCTAGTTGTTATTTAGTGCATTTCTGATTCACTCTAGTTGTTATTTAGTGCATCTCGGGTTCGCTCTAGTTGTTATTTAGTGCATTTCTGGTTCGCTCTAGTTGTTATTTAGTGCAACTCGGGTCCACTCTAGTTGTTATTTAGTGCATCTCGAGTTCACCCTCTTTGTTAATTACTGCATCTCGGGTTCACTCCAGTTGTCAATTAGTGGATGTCGGGTTCGTTCTTCTTCTTGTCTACAGGTGAACTTTATAAGAAAGTTACATACAACTAGTTAACTTTGCTTTTAAAGAATCACACTGCGTGTTTTTGTGCTTACATGACTAGATTGTATGAGTTTCCTCTTTAACATTTGTGTGTTATCGTGCTTACATTATTTGAATTTCCTCTTCCAAAAAAATGAATTTTAGAAACATAATCTTTTTAAGTTTGTTTCACATTTACAAAATAAAAACTAAAGTAATTTTAAAACCCATTGTAATAAAAAGAAAACATGGCTAATAACAATGTCAGTTATAACGCTTAGCTTATAACAGTGTCAGATAGAACACTTGGTTTATGACAATATTGGATGGAACTTTTGACTTATAACAATGTGATATAGAACATTTAGCTTTTAATAATGTCAGTTAGAACACTTGGTTTATGACAATATTGGATGGAACACTTCGCTGATAACAATGTCAGGTGCAACACTTGGCTTATAACAATGTAAGTTAGAACATTTAGCTTGTAATAATGTCAGTTAGAATACTTGGCTTATAACAATATCAGGTAGAACACTTGGTTTATAACAATGTCAGTTAGAACACTTGGTTTATAACAATTAAGTTAGAACACTTGGCTTATAACACTGTCAGGTAAAACACTTGGTTTACAACAATGTCAGGTAGAACATTTGCCTTATAACAATGTAAGTTAGAACATTTTTCTTATAACAATGTAAATTAGAACATTTTCCTTGCAAAAATGTAAGTTAGAACATTTGGTTTATAACAATATTGGATGGAACACTTGGCTTATAAAATGTCAGTAGAACACTTGGTTTATAACAATGTTAGGTAAAACATTTGCCTTATAACAATGTAAGTTAGAACATTTGGTTCATGACAATATTGGATGGAACACTTGGCTTATAACAACGTAAGTTAGAACATTTAGCTTATAATAATGTAAGTTAGAACATTTGCCTTATAACAATGCAAGTTAGAACATTTGCTTTATGGCAATACTGAATGGAACATTTGGCTTATAACAATGTACGTTAGAACATTTAGCTTGTAATAATGTCAGTTAGAATACTTGGTTTATAACAATATTGGATGGAACACTTGGCTTATAACAATGTCAGATAGAACATTTGGTTTATAACAATATTGGATGGAACGTTGGTTTATAACAAAGTAAGATAGAACATTTAACTTATAATAATGTCAGTAGAACACTTGGCTTATAACAATGTCAGTAGAACACTTGGTTTATAACAATGTCAGGTAGAACACTTGGTTTATAACAGTTTAATTAGAATACTTGGTTTATAATAATGTCAGGTAGAACACTTGGTTTATAACAGTTTAATTAGAATACTTGGTTTATAATAATGTCAGGTAGAACACGTGTCTTGTAACAATGTCAGTTAGAACATTTGTCTTGCAACAATGTCAGTTAGAACATTTGGTTTATAAGAATATTGGATGAAACACTTGGCTTGTAACAATGTCAGTTAAAACATTTGGTTTATAAGAATATTGGATGAAACACTTGGCTTGTAACAATGTCAGTTAGAACATTTGGTTTATACCAGTGTAAGTTACAACATTTGGTTTATAACAATATTGGATGGAACACTTGGCTTATAACAATGTAATTTAGAACATTTAGCTTGTACTAATGTCAGTTAGAACACGGTTTATAACAATATTGGATGGAACATTTGTAACAATGTCAGTTAGAACATTTAGGTTATAACAGTGTAAGTTAGAACACTTGGTTTGTAACAATGTGAGTTAGAACACTTGTAACAATGTCAAAACATTTGGTTTATAACAGTGTAAGTTAGAACACTTGGCTGGTAACACCATTAATTCCAGGTTTTAAAGGAACACAAGTTACAGTTTTCTATGTTAAATTATAATATATTACTCAAATTAACAGTATAATATAGAGTTGTAGGTTAAAGACTCTTCTAAAGATAGGGATCCAGATATAAAGTAGGTTATTATATCCTGGAAAGCAGGATCAAAATAGCAAGGAACCAGCAGGAGCAAAATTCACGATAAACAACGACCAACAAACAGGACCACCAGAACAGTAGGTAGAACAGCGTCAGACCAGAAAGTGTTAGTGCGTAGTAGTATGAATATAATAAATCGAACATAGTATCAGATCAGAAAGTCTAACTACGTTGGGTTTTAACATTCAGACGAAGAAGTTAAGCTACTTAGTTGTTTGTTGAAATACATATGTTCTGCATAATTATTCATAAGCGCTGTAGGCTGTACTTTGTTATTTCCTTTTAAGCTAAAATTATTCTAGAAAAATAATAATTAGGAAAACCTGTTTTGCGTCATTTACCCATTAAGGCTGATTAATTACGATAACGAACGAGTTATAAATAGTTATATAATGTAATATGTGACGGCGTCACGAATTTCAAACCTAACTAAACTGTCATAACAACTTCCATTAGGCCTAATACACACATAAAGACAGATACTAAGTCTGGCCAGAAGGGAAATGTTTCACTAGATTTAATTTGTTATTTTTGTAAGGTTAGGCCTTCAGTATTTTAAGGTTTCAGCAAAAGTGTTAAACAAAATCAAAAATATTCGTATAGAAATAATAAACTACCAAAACAAAATATAGAAATAACCCAAAACGTTTAATTAAAGACAATTGAAATGAAAATGACAAATTGGTTAAGTAACAAAATAAACAAGACACGCAAAATAATCGTTTGGCGACGCTTAACGTAAAGACAAACTGTTCGAGACATCTGAAATGGTCTTATCCATTATAATTACTAAATGGTTTCTGTCTCAAATTGAATAAAATATGCCGATGATATATGAAATAAATCAATCATATATCTCCATATATTTAAAAATTAAAGATTGCATTTTGCGCGGGACATAACATTGCCCAGTAGTGTTAAAGGAACATAATTCTCTTCCATGTTATTCCACCTTTCATTCTGTTGTAACCTGTTTATTCGGGTAGTTTATTAAAAATTTAAAATAAAAGCAAATATCTGAACGTGTCTCGTGTTTTGAAGCCAGTTGTAAGTTTATAAAATAATGAGTCTGGAACTTAACGTATTTTTGATAAAGTATAGTAATGGTGTAATGGTGAATCCAAAGTTTTAAAAGAACTTATCTTACGAACTTATCGAGTCCCGTTAGTCAGTCAATAGCCATGTGAATTTATGATAGGCCGGTTATCCTTTTGGTCCAAAGTTCGAGTTTGCTCACTGAAATCACACTCCATGGGTACGTTATAGGAGTCATATTTAAATCCCACTACTCAATTATATCAGCCTGTCTGTCATTTCTATACCAGAGAGGCCCTGGCATGGCCAGGAGGTTAACGCACTCAACTCGTAATCTGAGGGTCGCGGGTTCCAAACATGCTCGACCTTTTAGCCGTGGGGACATTATCGTGTGACGATCAATCCCGCTATTCACTGGTAAACGAATAGTCCAAGAGTTCGTGGTGGGTTGTGACGACTAGCTTCCTTCCCTCTACTCTTACGCTGCTAAATTAGGGACGGCTAGCGCAGATGGCCCTCGCGTACCTTTGCGCGAAATTCAAAAACCAAAACAAATCTACACCAGAGAAGGAAACGGTTAGAGAAGTTTAACACTTGTGAAGCTATGAGCGAATATCTAAAACAGAAAAGTTATATCCTGAGCTTCTAATAAACGTTAAAATGTTATGCTGTATACCTTTTAATAATAATCTTAGCAGTATATGATATACTTTAATATTTGTTTTAATATCGGGTAAATGGTACTTGTATTTATAGCAAAGCCACCAAGGACATTTTAATTTATGTAAGATAGAAATCACAGACTGGATCACATGCTGAACTAGATGCTAGAAATGGATTCAACAATATCGATAGTTCATTATAGAAAACAAATTTTCTGAAAATTCCTTATTCAGAGTTATTTTATTAGGCCTATTTTTCTCATCTAACTAGATATATCATGATTATTTCGTTATACATTATCATACTTTTAGTAAATAGTTTGGTTTTTTCAACAAAAACATTTTCAAATTACTACTCCATTACTTTATAATTATCAGCTTGTTTGTTTGAAGTTAAGCACAGAGCTGTACTCTGCCCACCCCAGTATCGAAACCCGGTTTTTAACAGTAGGAGTCCGGAGACATACCATACCACTGTGGTATTTGGGTTGGCACAATATAGAAACAAAAAAATATCCATTATTTCTAGATATTATGTATTTATGTGAATATAAACGAGTAGACAGTAAATGCCGAATAGTGTAACAACTTTATTTCATGTCAAATGTGTAAACGCTGATTTAGTTATCTTAATAAAAAAAAAAAAAACATAACTTAACTTTGAACTACTGACCAGACGAAAGGCAGCCACTAAATAGCACCTTACCACCCATGATAAGGGATTGACTACTGCTCTTCTCACGCACCCCCACATAAAATGATTGAAATCTTTTGTCGGGGATAGCACATATTCGAACCTGGCTTAACCCGCTTCAAAAATCCAGAGTTCTAACGACGAGCCAGCCCCTACTCTAGCGACACCAACAGTGTTTCCAAAGGATTTACTTTAGCTTGGAAAACATTAAGACAAAGAACAGACTGAGTTAAAGCCTAACAACCAACGGCGTAAAAAAACTCTTCAAAGGTGAGTTACAACAATAGTTATTCCTGTGTGTTGACCATTGTTGTGTTAATTACAACACTGGTTAAACCGAACGATAAGTATTATGACGTCAGAATAAACAGCCTGTTCGAGACACCATTATTGCCGAGGGTATTGACCGTGTCAAGTGACACACAACAATTAATAAACAACACGTACACTAATTGGCTTCTAAAAAAAAATAATTAAACTTCGAGAGAAAGCCTTGAGCGACGTGTGATGTCGTTTGGTGTTTTACGACATCGTCACGGGTAACCTCTGTTACCCCCACAGGGTTAGACAGACGAAAAGTGACAAGTAATATGTTATAACCTAATATTTTCAAATATACTCGACCTTAGAACATTTTCTATATTTTTAGAACATTTTATTTCATGTTTCTAATCGATTAACATTATTCAGTTTTGTAAGCATTTTTAGCATCATATTTTCCTTTGTTTAAGTGTGTTTAAAAATGTCTTCTCTTTCAAACTGCTATGAATAGTTGTACTTTTTTGTACCAGACTTTTATAACTCCCAGTCATTTCTAATTTTAAAAAAACGCCTCTAATTTTGCAAACAGGCTAAGATTTTCCCAAAAATCTCGAATTTCAAGAAAATTTTGTCCATTAAAAATGTGTTATCTCTAACTACAAAAAAAATATATAGAAAAGGAGCATTGATACAGACATGACTGTGAGAAGAACATCGGCTCTGGTTATTTGTATATAAATAAATATATATATAACTGATATATATGAGTACTTGTCAAACAGTAAGACTGTCTGTAAAGCTGAATATAGACTTTAACGCCCTCTGGAAAATTATTGTGCATAAATAACGTTGCAGAAAAAAAGATTCACTTAATCAAAAATATTTACTCAAGTGAAGCCGAAACTTTGCGAAGTAACTAGGCGATTTTACTGCCCTCTAAAGGTGTGATATACAACTAGCTTGGGAGTTGTCGGGGTGTGAAACAATATACACCAGCTATCTCTGCAGTGAATGAAATAACACAACTAAACACTCGTCCTACTGCACTGATTAGATATTTTGGTTTCTCTTATTTATCTATTGTCGGTTTTTACCAGATTCTACAGAATAACAGCTATATCTTACATGTTGGATATAAAGGCTATAAACAGGTTGAGCTTTGGTTCAATAATAGTGAAACTTTGAATTACAAATCAATTATATTATTATATGAATTATAAATGCATCATATCATCAAACAAAATGTTTGATTTTCCACACAAGCTCAAGGCCGGGCGTGGCTTAGTAGCACGGCTGTGGATCTGTTCGTTATTAAGCGAAAAACTACACAATGAACTGTGTGTGCGATGCTCACCACGGGTCCATTCATTGCCACTAAAAGATTACACTTTGCACTTTGAGGCATTAGAGTGACAGTTATAAGAGTGACAGTCAAATCCTATTTTCTGTTTAAAGTAGACCAACTGTTGGTGGTGAATGTGCTGGTCTATCAGTTCAAAATTAGAGATGGCTTGCGGAGACAGCGGTTACGTAGCTTTGCGTGAATACCCGAAACCAACAAACAAATCTCAAATCAGTGTTATATGTATATAATTTTCTCTAGTGAATATCAAAATTAGAAAACATAAAGGACATTTATGTATAACCAGACACTGATGAACAGTTCGTGCAGTAACTATTATTCAACATTGTCACATAATGCTCGCGTAGAGCTTTCTTTACACAGTTATTATTACATCTGACGTTAAAAGAATTCAGAGATCAGACAAGAACGTTGATTCATCAGTCTAAACTTTACTTCAAAAGAAAGTATAAAGAACAAAGATCGTAAAGCTAATTTATCAGCGTGTTTCCTTCACATTGTTATAATTCTTGGTAAACTAGAGGGAACATACTGACGCAGTTTATTCAACTCTATTTCAGAATACGCCTACATAATTTTTTTTTTCGTGTCACACAACTTAGCGGGTTAAATTAAGTCAAGTAATGATAGTCCAAAAATAATATAATTACATCTGTGAGGACATATAAAAATAGATAAATAAAATGTTTGCTATTATAGGCGTGTTTAATCGGGAACATGAACAACTTATCTAAATTATAAGTATCAATATGGTCTAATACGTCTTCCAACACAGATGTAACGAAACATCTTATAAATAAAATTATCAAATTGTTTGTTTACGTTTGAATTTCGCGCAAAGCTACACGAGAGCTATATGCGTTAGCCGTCCCTAATTTAACAGTGTAAGACTAGAGGGAAGGCAGCTAGTCATCACCACCCACCGCCAATTTTTGGGCTACTATTTTACCTACGAATAGTGAGATTAACCGTCACATTATATCGCCCCCACGGCTGAAAGTGCAAGCATGTTTGATGCGACGGGGATTCGAACCCGCGATCCTCGAATTACGTATCAAAATGTAAAACGTATTTCAGCAGAAACAAAGTGTTGCTACTGTTTCTTAGTTTAGAGTTACACAATAGATATGTACATTCTGACCACTGTAGGAATCGAGCTGAAGATCTGGTGTTGCAAGTCTGCAAACTTATGGCTGGCCCACCGAAAAAACAGAAAGAAACGAAACTAATTATTCATACTGGAGTTATGTCGGATGTGCTTCATTTGTCTTCTGAAAGAAATGTCAAAATAATATTGAATATTCTTAAAGTCAATACCTATTATCTTTAAAATGAAATAAGATTATTGCTAAATCGAATCACACTTCAAGTTTATTAGAATAATTATATTTTGCATGTAATAGAAAGAGTTAAAACCTTATAATTAAATAAAATATTTGAAGGTGAAATATAAAATGGTGTATTACCCAAGTAATTAGTCGTAATGCGAAGAACCACAACTTTTCATAAATTTTAGTTTTCTGTCAGTAAACATTTCTTACAAAAGCTGACTAACGCATAAAAGATACAAACTAACAAACAAAAATACGCAGCAGCCCCTGAAAATTAAATATACTAAGATATGATTTGGAATTATATCTGTTTGGAATTAGGGTATGGTATATATTGATTTAGGGTTATATTTGTTTACAATTAGGGTTAGGTATAGTTTGATTTCAGGTTGTATCTGTTCGGAATTAGGGTTAGGGATATGTTGATTTAGCGTTATGCCTAATTCGAATTCGGGTTAGATATATTTGGAATTAACGTTAAGCTTGTTTTGAATATAGCTTAAATTAAAATTGATTGAACTTACAACACTAAAAATTTGGGATCGATTACTCGTGGTGGACAGAACTCAGAATGCTTGTTGTGTTGTTTTGTCCTTAAACAAAGTTTAGACAGCACTTAATTACGTATGCTTGTTTTCAATTTCTTCTGGGAGAAAATCATATATCTATGTATTATATTCGAAGAACCTTTGTGACTTATATGACACAACAACCAGAAAGAACATTCACTAGTGAAAGAAAAATATACTTTTACTGAACTATGAAGTAAAATATATTACTTATTAAGATTTTGTTTGTTGTATGAAGTTAAGCACAAAGCTGTATGTATCGAAACGCTATTTCTAGCGTTTAAGGGTGATTAACAAGTCTTCGTATACGTGTATGTAGACTTTATCTTCTTGTGACCCTAAATACAAAGGATTTAAATAAATGTTATTGGAAGTGGTTAAGGACAGTGAGAACCTATTTGGTAATCAGTAAACTATGGAGTAGTTTAAAACTAAAACAACGTCTACAATTAGAACTATCTCTAGATAGCGGCATTTCTACATCTTGTTTGTATTTTATGAGGAATCTCGTAATCAGAAGTAAACAATTAATACCAACATTTTTAGCCACGGCTTAAGAGACTCATAAATGAGTTAAGTTAATTTTTACAAACGTTTAGCTCATGGCTCCGTTATTTCTTGACGATTAGAGATCTAGTTAGAGTTTTCTGATTGATGTATATGACCATGCTCAAGGTCTTACGGTCCTATTTACTCTAGTCCTGCCTAAAAATTTTCAATTTGAGGGTAGGATTATAGAAATCATAATGAGCAATAAAGTCGAATCGGGTTTATGGCCGTTCATAAACATAGATAATAAAACAAGGAAAAAAGTATCATACATTAATATGATCTAATCCTACACAGAGAATTTCAAACGCCACGGCTATTGAGAATTCCTCTTGTTTCAAGACAGGAAGCAAGCGTGAATAAATGATTCCGTAAAAGCAACATTTCATCCACCAAGAAAGCCAATAAATAGTTAATTAAAATAATAATATACCAGATCCAGGGTTATTTATAGATAACTGAAACCAACAGTTCGTTCAAACCAATAAATAGTTTATCAAACTAATAATATACCAGGTCCAGGGTTATTTATAGATAATTAAAATCAATAGTTAGTTCAAACCAATAAATAGTTTATCAAACTAATAATATACCAGGCCCAGGGTTATTTATAGATAACTGAAACCAACAGTTCGTTCAAACCAATAAATAGTTTGTCAAACTAATAATATACCATGTCCAGGGTTATTTATAGATAACTGAAATCAACAGTTCGTTCAAACCAATAAATAGTTTATCAAACTAATAATATACTAGGTCCAGGGTTATTTATAGATAATTAAAATCAATAGTTAGTTCAAACTAATAAATAGTTTACCAAACTAATAATATACCAGGTCAAGGGTTATTTATAGAAAATTAAAACCAATAGTTAGTTAAAACCAATAAATAGTTTATCAAACTAATAATATACCAGGTCCAGAGTTATTTATAGTTAATTAAAACCAGTAAACAATTTTTAAACCAATGATATACCAGGCCCAGGGTTATTTATAGATAACTGAAACCAACAGTTCGTTCAAACCAATAAATAATTTATCAAACTAATAATATACCAGGTCCAGGGTTATTTATGGATATTTTTGTTATTTAGTTGTTGACGTTATGGGTGATTTGTTTAATTATTTGAAAAGTATCCATTATATCTTCTTGTTGTTCTTTTATCTGAGCTTAAAGTATCAATATCTCCAAATTGTCGCGCATCTGAGTTAAATTTAGTCTTCTCAGATTGTATGTTGTACATCTGATGGTTCAGCAACATTCAGTATCTAGATACAAGGGACACGAACCTTTATTGAGCTGTAACTATACTTCACTTTAAAATCACGTTAGATGAGGTTTGCCTCGATACCGTTATGTCTCGTCGCCTACGCGTGGCAATTTTCGACTAAGAAGACTTTTCCACGAGACCTTTCGTTCCAGATTATATTCTGAACAGCACGTACTCTTCGTGCGCGTTTGATCAGAGTCTATGAGCGACAAACGACAAAGCGGCGAACACACCTACGTATATTCGAGAAGTTCATTTAGCGTGTTGTGGGGGGGTTAGTGGAAGTAAAGTTCTGTAAGGTATTTATTTGTTTTAAAACAACAGAATTAATGTTTTTGAGCCTTAGGCAGAATTTTTTACCAATCTAATCACACCTCATTCATTCTCTATCCTTTAAAACAAACCCGAATAAATATTTAAACAAAAGTTTCAGTATTAAAATCGAACCTGAAACTAAATTCTGTGATGGGAGAATAAGTATGCGACCCACAAATCTTGTCCTTCAAACTTAACTGAAATACCTTCCTATATAACGATTCAGGCTAAAAGCAAGGGACTCAGACATTCAAGGTCCTTTGAGAAAGTTTTTTTTTAGTGAGAACAATCCATTCCCGTAAAAACTGATTAATAAATCGATCTCTTGGATTTCAAAATCAAATACTGTTTCATCATTTACACAAATACCGCCAACAGCGACTGTCTCTAAGACATTGATGTAATAATTTATTCACGTTAACTGTTTATAAGAAATATTGAGGTTTGTTTTAAACCTTCCAACTCAAACCACTATCTGAAAATAACTGGTCTAACTTCAAACGGGACAGCTGTCACGGTGTGTAGAAATCTCAATCAGTATAGTTATGTATTAATGAGAAGATGTATTTCATAATGTAAATCGTGGGAAATATTTCACAATATAGTGTTCACCATTTTTACCTTTTTGATGAATTCGAAAAACACATTAAACAGTTGTCACCATTAATACCACTACGTTTCAAAATAAAAACTACACTTTGGTCTACCATAAGCTGTCACAGAAATAAGTACTGTTTAGAACGTCTTTAATTGTTACAGGTAATAACGTAAGTTTTATTGTTCACGTATTAAAGCTTGTAACTTACTAAGAGAAGCGTTATCAGAACCTAGTTATTTATCAGTGTGACTTCCATTAATTAAATGCGATACATTTTTAATATATTTTTCATCCCAGTAAAAACATACACACATTACCAAGTACTTTAATATCATTATTTTCTTCTACCGCTTTCTCAGTTCACTTTTAATATTTATCTTACTTATACACATGGCTTAAATATACAAAAAATCCATGGACCGATATATCACGTTAAATTGTCGTGACATTAAGAAATACTTTATTTCCGTACAACACTGGAAAAGTATCAAGACATTTCTCTATTGTAGTTCATACTCTACATATTTACTATGGCATTAAAACCACACAAATAGAAATATAAAAACTAAAGGTTTACAGTATAACAACAGAACATTAACATTGATCTGCCAGTCTATAAGTTTACAGTTTAAAAACAGAACATTAACATGGATTTGCCAGATTACAACTTCACAGTATAACAATAGAACATTAGAATCATCTGTCAGTTTGCAAGTTTACAGTATAACAACAGAACATTAACATTGATATGTTAGTCTACAACTTCATAGTATAAGAACAGAATATTAACATAGATCTTTCAGTCTAGAAGTTTACAGTATAAGAACAGAACATTAACATGAATCTGTCAGTCAAATGTTTGCAGTATAATAATAGAACATTGACATGGATCTGTCAGTTACAAGTTCACAGTATAACAATAGAATATTAACATGGATTATTCAGTCTACAAGTACACAGTATAGCAACAGAACAATAACATGGACCTGTAAATGTACAAGTTTACAGTATAACAATAAAACATTTAAACATCTGTCAGTTACAATTTACAATATAATAATAGAACATTAACATGGAACTTTCATTCTACAAGTATAGAGTATAACAGTATAACATTAACATGGATCTATTAGTGTAAACATTTACAGAATAACAATAGAAAATTTACATAGATCTATCAGTCTAGAAGTTTATCGTATAACAACATAACTTTAACATGGATCTATCAGTATATAAGTTTACAGAAAAACTACAGAACAGAATATGGATCTGTCAGTGTATAAATTAACAGTATAACAAAAGAACATTAACATTATCTACGAGTTTAGAAGTTTACGGTATAAAATAGAACATTAACACGGATCTGGCAGTCTAGAATTTTACAATATAAAAAAGACAACATTAACATGAATATGTCAGTTTACAATACAACAATAGAATTTCAACATGGATCTGTCAGTTTACAAGCTTACAGTATAACAATTGAACATTAACATGGATCTGTCAGTCTGCAAGTTAACAGTATAACCATAGAACGTGACAACAAAATATACAAAGGGTTGTGTACGTTGTGAGGAGACGAACTGATACTGGTATTTAATATATCATAGTTGAGCCTATATACAAGATTTCATTAATTAGCAAGTAAACCTAGCAATCGTAGTTAATGCTCACTTTGTTGTTTTTTCTATATTCTCTAGCTAAGACTAAGATAAGATTTAAATTCAAAATTAAAAAAAAAATCGACTGTCAAATACTTAATGTAAAAAAACATTCCGCCTTTTAAACACTTTCTTTATATGAAGAAAGTAATTATAGTTTCTGCTGTTTGTCTGTAGGTCTTTTAAACGTGTTTTGTTTATCTGTTTAGAGCTTCAGGTACGTTTATCTCTGTTTTTCACATTCAATCACCATGCACGTCCCATTTCTAAGTCTGATATTCTTGGAAAGGCTTATTTTACACGTTACACAAATACAACCTGGAAGGAACTATTTATTAGAGTAGTTTGTTTGTTTGTTTTAATTTCGCACAAAGCTACTCGAGGCTATCTGTGCTAGCCGTCCCTAATTTAGCAGTGTAAGACTAGAGGGAAGGCAGCTAGTCATCACCACCCACCGCCAACTCTTGGTCTACTCTTTTACCAACGAATAGTGGGATTGACCGTAACATCATAACGCCCCCACGGCTGAAAGGGCGAGCATGTTTGGTGCGAAGGGGATGCGAACCCGCGACCCTCAGATTACGAGTCGTACGCCTTAACACGCTTGGCCATGCCGGGCCTGTATTAGAGTAACTTACCACTTTAGATAAGTAAGTTATTACTACCGTACATAACAAGAGTGAGCTACACGTTTAAGTAAGTCTGAAATTGATGCTTTCATTACGTGGGCTCCTTTTACGTCCAATCATAATCTAGTTCTTTCCTTCTACTGCTACAGTTTCAACACGTATTTTATATTGTTATAACAACATAAACAGAAAAGGATTCACTGCTCAGTGATTAGAATATTTAATAAATATACAACAATGACCTTGAATGAAATAACCTACAAAGTTCAGTAATCCTAAGATTATTCCATCCAGTTTTATCACGTATAAATCACGCTAGGGTTCAAGGTACCTTAGTCTATCCAGTAGCATCATCCTACAAAGAGTGCTTCCAGTTAAAGCTGGTTCACTTCCTAAATACTAGAGTACGTGTGTATCTTTTATCTCTCAACGGACTCATACTGCTACAAACCGGGTTTCGATACCCATGGTGGGTAAATTGAGAGATAGCTCTTTGCAAATTATATTAAAGATCGTTATACTTAAGTTTGTTAAAATTATTTTCCTTAGGACAGACTGGTTCTTCATCATATCTTCCTTAGGACAGATGGTTCTTTATCATATCTTCCTTAGGACAGAAAGCTTTCATGAGCCGTTTTCGAAGGTCTGTCGGGTTTTATAATTACCACCAACTGATGATTCCAAGCGGTATTTGCCAAACAATATACTTAAACATATATAAAACAACACATGGTTACTATTGTATTCATATACAATAACACATGGTTACTATTGATTTTATATAAAACAATATACAGGTCTGCTGTTTTTATATATAATAATGCATGATTACTATTGTATTTATATAAAAGAATCCATGGTTACTGTTGTATTTATATATAACAACACATGGTTACTATTATATTTATATATAGCAGCACATGATCACTATTGTTTTTATATAAAACATGTTCATTACTATTTTTATATATAATAGCATATGGTTACTGTAGTTTTTATACATAACACATGGTTACTATTGTTCTTATATATGCAACACATGGTTACTCTCGTTTTTATATAAAACATGTTTATTACTGTTTTTATATATAACAACACATAGTACTATTGCATTTATATATAAAACACATGGTCGCTATTGTATTTATATATAATAACATATGGTTACTGTTGTATTTACATATAACAACACATGGTTACTATTGTATTTATATATAACAACACATGGTATACCATATATTACTATGGTATTTATATATAACAACACATTGTTACTATTGTATTTATATATAATAGCACATGGTTACTATTGTTATATATTTAACAACAGATGGTTAATATTGTATTTATATATAACAACACGTCATTACTATTGGATTCATATATAATAACAAATGGTTGCTATGTTTTTATATTATAATAACACATGGTTATTATTGTTTTTATATAAGAAAACATGTTTATTATTGTTTTTATATATAAAAATATATGGTTAGTATTGTTTTTATACATAACAAACCATGGTTACTATTCTTTTTATATATAATAACACATTGTTACTACTCTTTTTATATAAAATATCTCTAATTGTTTTTATATATAATAACTCATGCAAGATTACTATGGTTTATACATTAAACAACAAATGCTTACTATTGTTTTTATATTATAATAACACATGATTACGATTGTTTTTACATAAAACATGTTTATTACAGTTTTTATATATAAAATACATGGCTACTATTGTTTTTATATGTAACAACACATGCTTACTATTGTGTACATATATAAAACTTGGTTTTATTGTATTTATTTATAACAACACATGGTTACTATTGTATTTATATATAATGACACATGGCTATTCTTGAATTTATATTTCAACACTTACTATTGTATTTATATGTAATAACATGTAGTTACTATTGTTTTTATATTATAACAACACATGGTTGCTATTTCTTGTACAAAACAACACATCTGTTACTGTTTTTTATATAAAACAACACATATCTATTACTGTTTTTATATATTATGGCACGATTACTATTGTTTTCATATATAATAGCACATAATTACAATTGCTTTTATATAAAACAACACGTCTATTACTATTTCTATATATAACAACACATGGTTACTATTGTTTTTATATGTAACAACACATGGTTTGTACCGTATTTATATATAAATAATGCATGGCTAATATTGTATTGATATTATAACAACACGTGGTTATTATATTTATATTTAAGAACACATGGTTACTATTGCTTTTATATATAAAAACACATTATAATAATATAACAACACATGGTAACCACTGCTTTTAGAAATAACAACACTTGGCTATTACTGTTTTCATTTATAACAATACACGATTGTTACTGTTTTTATATATAATAATTCATGATTATCATTGTATTTATATTTAACGATACATGGTTGTTATTATTATTATTTTTAATCAACCAAAAAGATTCGAGTAGTTTAGCATTCATGTACGAAATATGAAAGGTGAACAAATGGAAATATATATATATATATATATATATATGTAATAGTAATAATAATAAAAAAATCATACATTCAACCAATAGAAAGAAATCCGTTGAACACCAAACATAATCAAAACGCACGTAAATATATTATATTTTAAATACATCGAGAAACTAAATCCGGAAAATTAATTATTCATTTATGAAGTATGTAAATCAGTCAAGCGGAAATTACTTACGCAGTGAAATTTGTCATTTTTCGAAACCAAAGTCTATTGTACTGGCAACGTACTTGAGAATAACAATTCGAATCATCACAGGAATATCATGACCTAAGCAAGTAGCAGTGAAATGTTAATTTGTTTCGAAACGGAAGTAACAATTACAGTAGCACGTGCAGTAAAGCAGTCCATCAGTTGAAAGGCCATTCCACTCTCTATCAGAAAGTAAGTCTTAAACTATGCCGAATACGAACAAAAGACTTGGGGACGCCCCTACTTAGAGTTGGATGCTACTGGTCGTTATACACTAACACAGCACGTCCTCTCAATCAACTAAATAGTTGGGATGAAAAAAATTCAAGGTCAAAAGTGGCAAGGGTTATAGGTCAGCTTATCCTCTGATGCCTAACAAAAAAACAGAAAAAGAAACGTGAACATTAAACTCCAGAAATGACAGCCCATTCCAAATACGTGATTACCTGGAAATAATGGACCACTCCCTGACGGCAGAATAGCGTAACATTCTTTACAAGAGGGGCGGCAGGACTTAGAAAGGGAAAACAAAGATAATGACAAAAGTGAGCATCACGTCTGTCATCTCTCTACAACTATTTGTCCAGATGATGATTAAAACTGACCGGAAAGCCTACGCACTCTAGTTATTTTAATGTGCGCGAGCCTGAATATGAGACCTAACCGATGAATCTGTGTTTTACCGCCTTCAATCAAAACACCTTCAAGCTTCAACTGTCAGGAAGTGAATGATAGTGTTTGTTTCCTTACGTAGTGTTTAATTTCTCAGGAAATAAAAAAAGTGAAACCTGAAGTTGACTAAAAGAATCAGTTTTATATGTGTAACTGAGTGTCGGAATGTAGAGGGCGGTGTTAGATGTTTGAATATATAATTTTATATTATTTATTTAATTATTTTTAATATAGGTATGAAGGTGTTCCTTGTATTGGTTTATTTTTCACTTACACAACCCCTTTCAAACATGTGGTCACCTTTCAGTCAGTTACCTCTTTCTTTGTGAACCTGACGATGACCGAAGAAGGTCGAAACGTGGTTCGCTCCTCTACGTAAAATATTTTCTCAACCCAAACGTGCAGGTGGGTTTTCTCGACATCACTGATTAATAGAATCAGTTGTTTCTAATAGTATCTAAATACTCGCGATAAAATCATTCCCTCTTGGAGGTCACATATTCCCTTAAATCTGTTTGGTAATGTTACGAATTGCTAAACAATCCAACGTGATTTTCATCGTGAATGTTAGGTCTATTGGTTTCATTTCGCAAGCTTTCAGCGTTTAATTTAGTACTGTAACATAACATCAGTTGCTTCTCTTTATCTCTCGGTTTTGTATTTAATCGTCGAATGAAAGTGGACTTACATTTACCGGTCATTAACGTGGTCCATTTGAAACTAGTCTTTGTCCTCGTTTCGGAGATTAAATATGATGTTTTCCGTTTCGTAAATCATTCAGGATATATATTTTACAAGCCTTAAAGATTCGTGTGTTGTTTGTTTGTTTTTTTTGCTTGTGTGTGTTTGTGAAGGTTTGTGTTTTTTTAACAACCCGCTTGAATATCAACGTGTAACATAAAAGTTAATTTCTCAAAATTGAGCACGTTTCCCATAACCGGTCACGCGCAAGTTTGAGAAACGCGGGTTTTAAAGCCAGGTAATCACGTGCGCAGTGATTCTCTTGTACTGACGCGAATGGTTGTGAGACGAGTCGTTATTATCATTAAATATTTTGTCAAACATACCTTATTATGAAATTCCTTAATCTTTCGGTAAGTGCCAAGTTTAAATGTCATTTCTGAAGCCTGCAGACAAAAACAATGACAACAGAACACAGCTTGAAATCTCGTTTATTACACAGTTATTTAGGCCAATAAACTTAAATTACTTGAAACTAAATCAATGGAATTGTAAATTATTGTTAATGACCTACGTAAAAACCAAAGTAATAGTTTATTTTCATAAATACGATACAGCGGCAAATATGAGGGCTTATAATGTTAAAATTGGGTTTCGATACTCCTGGTGGATACAGTACACATAGCCCATTGTGTAGATTTGCGCTTAACTACAAACTAAAAACAAGAGAGAATCCTCAATAGTCGCGACACTTAATTTTTATACAGGATTAGGCTAAATCAATTTGATACCTTCCCTCCCTGTTTATCTGCTACATCAAACCAACAACTTAGGTAACAACAGAACGTTAATCTGTTGTAAACAGAATAAAACAACAATTTTCTTTTGCATCTTTCAACGAACACCAACCCTCACTTCGAGCTGTGGCATTATTTGTCATGAATGTCTCTCACTCTTAAAGTGCAACATAAGCGGACAGCATGCACTCTATCAGTGGACGCTTTCTACCTATTTTACATCTTTTAAAACTGACCATTGTCCCACAAACACAGAAAATATAACATACAGTCTCTGTAGAATGCCATAGAAAGACACTACTCTTAGAGAGCATCCTTCCATATCACCTTATAATAAGTTCTATGAATGACATCCACGTGAAACACAGAAAGCACCTTTCTTAAGATCCAGAACACGTTTCTGGGAATCCAAATTTTCTCTCTCATGTTGTAGCCATTGTCGACCTTTGACGTTGAACATCATCTACTGATAACCGATTGTCGTTGTTTTTTTTTTAGAAAGTCAAACAGCTAATTAGTTAAGGCCACACAATGTTGTTCTTTTTTTAAACCCACAGGAATAAAGTTAGTAAAATCATATATGAGGACGGCTAGTGTTGGTATTAACACTTTTACTAATAAAGCAGAGAACAACGTTTCGACCTTCTTACGTCATCTTCCTGTTAACAAAAAAAGTTTGCAACCGACTGTTGACGGGCACGTGTCTTAGGAACGAGAGTATAAACAGATACGAGATCGTAGGGGGCGTTGCAGGTGGATATTAGGTTATTAATTAGTATAGGTATAAAGGTGTTTCTTTATATTCGTTTAGTTGCTGTATAAGTAGGGCTTCTTTGATTTTGCGTTTGTTGATATTCGTTTCCCGACTTAATATTTGAGTGTTTTCTATGGTTATATTGTGTTTATTTTATTTGCAGTGTTAAAAAACGTGTGAAAGTGTGTTTTTGTGTTCTTTGAATCTGGTTACCACTTTTCTGTTTGTTTCTCCAATATAAAATCTGTGGCAGTTGTTGCGTTGTATTTTATAAATTGTGTTGGTGTTGTGTTTGTCAGTATAGTTTCTACATGGACTTTAGTTTTGTAATTCACATCTACAGAACAAACATTTAGTTTTTCAACCACGTTAACTCAACTCTAACATTAAGTTCACCTGTGAAAAGAAAAGAAAACTAACCAAACAGCATTTCATAATGTCAAGACCACAAGAACCAATACACAATTAAAACAGAAATCCACAAAATAATCACCCATACTGGATTATACATTCCCTGGGACTCAGCATTTGATACAAAACAAAAACTCAACATGTTAAGAAACCAAATAAACACAGTCACAAAACTATGTTCACCTGATAAAATTAACGATGAAATCAACACTTCATCAACATCAACAAATTTTCTAAAAATAAATCGTTGAAAAAATTATACGCACCAGCTAGACCAACAACAAACAAACAATAATAAATCCCAATATACAACACCAGAAAACCTTACACTGCTGCATATCATATGTTGCTGACATCAGCAAAAAATAACCAACATTTGGAAAAACTTAAAACACAATATTCCAGTAAACACCAAATTTATTCAAAAGCCAGATACAAAACTAAAGTTCATATACTCTCGTCCATAAGACATGTGCCCAACAACGATCAGTTGCAAACTCTCTTTGTTAACTTGAAGATGACCTAAGAAGGTCGAAACGTTGTTCTCTGCTTTATTAGTAAAAGTGTTAAACCCACACTAGCCGCTCTGAGACACATTTTTACTTCAAATATGTTTCTAGTCATCACGAACTTTAAGTATTATTAACTTATATTCATAGTAACAGACAATAACAAACTTCACGTTTATTATTGTGGTGAGAAACAATTAAAAAGCTGTTATTATTCAGGGCAGTTTCCAGATTTGCGTTTCCATTTATCGTTAGCTTAGAATTTATTCTTCTGCTGTACCTTATCACGGCTTGAATCATGTCTTCTTCAAATACACCGCAGTGAGACATGGCAGAATCCAAAATACTAAGTCACGTGCTGTCACGCTCTCCTCGCGGCAATCACGCGTGCCCTTAGTTCTTCCGCTCGAGAACTGTTTTAGATATTTCATGGTGTTTGGTCATCTTGATAGTCACGTGCTTCTTTCTGCACGCGCACTTCCCCTGAAAATGTAAATAAGTACTGTCAAAATTTTATTTGGAAAAGGTGGCCTCATATGTCTTGATACAAATGAAATGTCTTGTTGTTAGAGCTGGCCACGTAGGTCTTGATATAGATGAATTGTCGTGTCATATGTCTTGCCAAAGAGTGGTCGTGTTGTTACAGGTAGTCTATGTCTCGATACAGATGAATTGTCGTGTTGTTAGAAGCGGCCTCATATGTTTTGATAAAGAGGGGTCGTGTTCTTAGAGGTCGTCTAATATGTCTTGATGCAGATCAATAATTGTGTTGTTATAGGTGGCCTCATAAGTCTTAATAAAGAGGAGTCGTGTTGTTAGAGGTGGTCTGATATATCTTGGTACAGATGAATTGTCGTGTTGTTAGATGTGGTGTGATATGTCTTCACACAGATAAATTCTCGTGTTGTTAGAGGTTCTCTGATGTGTCTTCACACGTATAAATCGTTTTGTTGTTAGAGGTAGAGTGTTATATCTTCACACAGATAAATTGTAGTGTTCTTAGAGGTGGCCTGATATGTCTTCATATAGATGAATTGTCGTGTTGTTAGAGGTGGTCTGATATATCTTGGTACAGATGAATTGTCGTGTTGTTAGATGTGTAGATGTGGTGTAATATGTTTTCACACTATACATTCTCGTGTTGTTAGAGGTTCTCTGATGTGTCTTCACACGGATAAATTGTTTTGTTGTTAGAGGTAGAGTGTTATGTCTTCACACAGATAAATTGTAGTGTTCTTAGAGGTGGCCTGATATGTCTTCATATAGATGAATTGTCGTGTTGTTAGAAGTGGTCTGATATGTGTTGATAAATAGGGGTCGTGTTGTCATATATGGTCTGATATGTCTTGATACACATGAATTATCGTGTTATTAGAGGTGGTCTGATATGTGTTCACAATGATAAATTGTTGTGTTGTTAGTGGTGGTCTAATATGTCTTAGTAAAGATGAATTGTCGTGTTGTTAGAGTTGGTCTGATATGTCTTCACACAGATAAATTTGTCGTGTTGTTTGAGGTGGCCTGATACGTCATGAGACAGATAAATTGTCGTTGTGTTAGAAGTGGTCTATTAAGTCTTGACACCCATAAATTGTCGTGTTGCTAGATGTATTGTTCTGGTCTGATATGTCTTATTAAAGAGAGGTCTTGTTCTTAGGCGTTGTCTATGTCTTGAGTCAGATGAATTGTCGTATTGTTGGAAGTTGCCTCATACGTCTTGATAAAGTGGCGCTCGTGTTGTTATAGGTGATCTCATATATCTTGATACAAGTGAATTTTCGTGTTGTTAGAGGTGTTCTCATATGTCTTGATAAAGAGGCGTCGTGTTGTTAGAGGTGGCTTGAGATATCTTCATACAGATGAATTGTCGTGTTGTTAAAGATGTTTTGATATGTCTTGATATGGAGGAATTGTCGAGTTTTTAGGGTTGGCCTCGTATTTCTTCATCAAGAGAAGCCGTGTTGTTAGAAGTTGTCAGATATGTGTTGATACAGGTGAATTATCGTGTTGTTAGAGGTATCCTCATATGTCTTAATAAAGAGGCGTCGGGTTGATAGAGGTGGTTTGATACGTCTTGAAAGAGATGAATTTTCGTGTTATTAGAGGTGGCCTCATATGTCTTGATAAAGAGAGGTGGTGTTGTTATAAGTGATTTGATATGTCTTGATATAGATGAAGTGTTGTGTTATTAGAGGTGGCCTCATATGTCTTGATAAAGAGGAGCCGAGTTGTTGGAGGTGGTCTGATATGTGTTGATACAGATGAATTGTCGTGTTGTTAGAGGTGTGTGATATGTGTTGATACAGATGAATTGTCGTGTTGTTAGAGGTGTGTGATATGTGTTGATACAGATGAATTGTTGTGTTGTTAGAGGTGTGTGATATGTGTTGATACAGATGAATTGTCGTGTTGTTAGAGGTGTGTGATATGTGTTGATACAGATGAATTGTTGTGTTGTTAGAGGTGTGTGATATGTGTTGATACAGATGAATTGTCGTGTTGTTAGAGGTGTGTGATATGTGTTGATACAGATGAATTGTTGTGTTGTGCAAAACATTCAGCAATGGTTAAAACATAGTAGAGCGTAAAATTTTCTCTGCCAACTTTAAAGCAACCAATCAATGTGTGTCTTTCCTAAACACAAAATTCAGAACTTTTTATTTATTTTGGTGTTATGATCACTGGACTTTGTGCACTGCGCATATCGCATGGACTGATCTTGAATTACAAATCCTTATTCTTAGAAAAGACGGGATTTGAAAGTAACAAAGGACGTGATCTGATATTATCAGAAACATAACGTGATAAATGTAAAATTATTAAACGTTAGTTTATCTTACCAATAATAAGAATGCTAATAATAGTAATAAATACGACTTTAGCTTAAGTTTTAAATTTCATCCCCTTAACCACTCATTACAAAGATTTATTCAGTGATAGTCAACACAAAGGGTTCTACCACTTCGTTGGTATTTCTTTACATAAAATGAATATTTCTTTGTGAACTACATCAATGTCAAGGTACTGTCGCTTCGTTGGTCTTTCTTTACATAAAATGTATGTTTTTCAGAGAACTATACCAATGTCTAGGTTCTACCGCTTCGTTGGTCTTTCACTACATAAAATATATGTTTGTTAGTGAACTATATCAAAGACAAGGTTCTGTCGCTTCGTTGTCTTTCTTTACATAAAATGAATTTTTCTTTGTGAACTATATGAGACAAATTGTGAGATAAATCTAAGACGAAATGGTCAGTGTGAACCAAGTAGGGTCATACTCTGTCACGTGTCAACTGGTCAGTGTGAACCAAGCAGGGTCATACTCTGTCACGTGTCAATTGGTCAGTGTGAACCAAGCAGGGTCATACTCTGTCACGTGTCAACTGGTCAGTGTGAACCAAGCAGGGTCATACTCTGTCACGTGTCAACTGGTGATTGTGAACCAAGCAGAGTCATACTTTGTCACGTGTCAACTGGTCAGTGTGAACCAAGCAGAGTCATACTTTGTCACGTGTCAACTGGTCAGTGTAATTACAGTTACACGGTGTCAGTTATCACGGAGAGCTGATGTCATTTAAAGGGGATAAAAACATTAGAAAAACGCTGTTGATAAGTTAGGAGTGTTTTAAGTGAATATACATTTACATTATTTTGGAAATGGAATTGTCTTAGAAATGTAACACTGTATTCGAAAATAAAGTCCGTTAAAAAGAAAAAGGTTAAGTAGTTCAAGAGCCTAACGTTTTGTTCACATAACAGAATAGCTAGAGGAGGAAACGTAACTTAATCGGCATGAATATTAATGTGTTTATTTTATGATACCCTATTGTGTTTTCATGCTTTTGGCTTAGTTTCCAATCTGTTTGCTTTTATAATATTTGTCTTTCTTTCAAGGGAATCGAATTCTGGATTTTAGTGTTGTAAACCTTCAAGACTACCAGGACTTGTTTGTTTTGTTTGTTTTTTAATTTCGCGCAAAGCTACACGAGGTCTATCTGCGCTAGTCGTTCCCAATTTAGCAGCGTAAGACTACAGGGAAAGCAGCTAGTCATCACCATCACTCTTGGGATACTCTTTTAATAACGAATAGTGGGATTGATCGTCACATTATAACGCCCCCTCGACTAAAAGAGCAAGCATGTTTGTTGTGACGGGAATTCGAACCCGTGACCTTCAGATCACGAGTCTAGCGCTTTAACCACCTAGCCATGCCGAGCCGGTTACCAGGACTTGGAGACAAAATCGAGAAAACTGTAATGGATAATCCTGGAAACAAAATTTATCAAAGAAAAATCACGTCATTAGCTAAAAAAACGATAACGAAAAGAGAGTTAAATATTATTTAATAATACAGTTAATTAATTAAATATTAGTTAACTAATAATTAAAAATTAGTTTAAATTAATTAAGAATACATTTAATTAATTAAGAATACAGTTAATTAATTAAGAATTTGTTAACTATCAATTAGAAATTAGTTTAAAATTAATTAAGAAATACAGATCATTAATTAAGAATACAGTTAATTAATTAAAAATTAGTTCGGTTTCCCTCGGTGGGCTTAACAGATAGCCTGAGGTGGCTTTATTATAAGAAAAACACACCATGCACTTTAATAAGAATACAGTTAACAAGTAATTAAGAATCGGTTTACAATTAATTAATTTAATTTTTAAAATTTTAATTAGATTTCATTAACATCAAAATACATTTATTTTACTTATTTTAAACATTCTCTCGGTTCAAGCAAAAACAAACGTCTAGTGTGACAAGAAACTGCTCTTTACCTCTCTAGTGTGACTAGGAACTGCTCTTTACCTCTCTAGTGTGACAAGGAACTGCTCTTTACCTCTCATTCCAAAATAAACGTATTATTAAGTAAATAAACTTACTATCTCGTTCTCTTTGATTGCTACGCATGCACAAACTTATTATTACAGCGTTTAGTATCCAGCACACGCACATGGACAAGAATAAATAAAACACATTGCATAGGGTGAATAATTAAAGTGCTATGTTTTTAATGAGTTTTTCTCGACCTATAAGCAGAAAATGTGTCTTTTCAATTTTTTTTTTTTATCATTTTAGTGAAACCGTGTTGCCGACAAAGTGTACTTCACAGTTTGGAACCATGGTGCGCTATAAGAGTGACAGTGAGTACTGTTGACTAATTGGCTTCCCTTTAGCAGTCTATCAATTCAAGATTAGGGAAGTCTAAGCGTTCAGTTCAGTTAAAATTCTGAAAGAAAAAATTAAAACTAGGAGAACAGGAAATCAAAGAGTTTTGTTGTTCTGCTGAAGTTGATTTCTAGTTGCACAAATTTTAAAGCAAACAAATGTTTAGAAGAAATGTTGCACATAAACAAAAAGTGAAGAGTTTCCAGACATTGTTACACTGTATGATGTTATGAAAGTAGTTTCAAAAGCTAATAAAAAATATGATACGCTTAACGCAGACACTGTGCAACGCCATCTGGTGGTAATTCGTTTAGCGCTATAGTATTCTGCAGATTCGGTAGAACCTCAGGAAAGTTGAAAGCGAATCATTGTAATTGTGAATAAGACGATGAGCCTGAGATGATTACTGCTATCATCTCCATGACGACGAAGACATGTGACATGTGCGACCTCTTACGCCATTTTAAACGAATTGTCAGATAAAACGATGAAAGAAAATTATAGTACTAAAGCCCGGATGCAAGCAAAATCGCGAAACTTTTTGTTACAAACAGACCATGACTAATTGCTCATTGTCTCGTCCAGTTCACGAGTTCTTCTAACAGCGCCCTTAAACGTTGGTGTTATCTTAACAGTTTTATTGTGATCAAGGTCTTTATTACGTGAATTTTGACAAAAAAAACAACAAACAAACTCGAGTCAGCTCGTTGTTGTTTGAATCAAAATAACATTTAAATTGTTTTTAATTGTCCTTACATTTAAGAAAATTTCTTTATTATTTTTATCTCATATTTTTGTTCTCTCTGAGTTCGTTACTCTAGAAATTATAAAAGAAAAGTAGATAAATGATTGTTAGAAAACTATAAAGAACATATACAGTCATGTGAAAAAGTTAGGACACCCTATAAAAGCCTGTGTAATTTTGTAACATTTTTGGATATATAGATATTTAATCTCAATTTTAACAATACTGAAACATTATAGAAATATAAATAAACAATTAAAACTGAAGAAAAGACTTTTCAAGATCCTTTGCAAATGTAATTCTACAAAAATGCATATTCTAACTGAGGAAAAAATTAGGACACCTTACCCCCTAATAGCTAGTGTTAACCCCATTGGCTGAAATAACTGCAATGAGACACTCCTTGTAGCCATCTACCAGTCTCTGACATCGGTCTGAAGAAAGTTTGCCCCACTCCTCAATGCAGAATTCTTTCAGCTGTGAGATGTTTGAGGGGTTTCTTGCATGTACAGCCTGTTTCAAGTCACCCCACAGCATCTCAATGAGATTAAGATCTGGGCTTTGACTCGGCCATTCCAGGACTCTCCATTTCATTGTTTTCAACCAGTCCTTGTTGGATTTACTGGTATGTTTTGGGTCATTATCGTGTTGCAGGGTCCAGTTCCGCTTCAGCTTTAATTTTCGTACAGATAGTCTCACATGATCTTCAAGCACACTCTGATACATAGTAGAATTCATGGTGGATTCTATGATTGTGAGCTGTCCAAGTCCTGCAGCAGCAAAGCAGCCCCAAACCATGACACTTCCACCTCCATGCTTCACAGTTGGTATGAGGTTTTTTTCCTGGAATGCTGTATTTGGTTTACGCCAAACATGTCCTCTGTTTTGGTGTCCAAATAATTCAATTTTGGACTCACCTGTCCAAAGAACATTATTCCAAAGTCCTGGTTTTGTCTACAATCTCTCTGGCAAACTTTAGTCTGGCCTTGATGTTTCTCTTAGAGAGCAAAGGTTTCCTCCTTGCACACCTCCCATGCAAGTTAAACTTGTGCAGTCTCTTTCTGATTGTAGAGGCATGTACTTATTCACATCACCAGTAGCCAGAGCCTGCTGTAGATCCCGTGATGACATATTAGGGTGTTTGGAGACTTCTTTTAGTATCTTGCGGTCTGCTCTCGGGGTGACTTATTTGCTTGGACGACCAGACCTGGGCATGTTGGCAGTTGTTTTGAAAGCCCTCCATTTGTTGACTATTTTCCAGACAGTGGAATGGCTGATTTTAAAATACTTTGGGATTTTTTTAAATCCCTTACCAGACTCATAAGCTGGTACAATTTTCTTTCTGAAGGCCTCAGACAGCTCTTTTTACTCTGACCATGGTGCTCACTTTCACGTCAACAGTCAGGAGCACACCAAACTAAATGTCTGAGGTTTAAATAGGGCAAGCCTCATTCAAAATGCTGAGTAACGATCTTCTAATCATGTGCACCTGGTGTGATACACCAGTGTGTGAGTTGAGCCATTTTAAGTGGAAATAAATGTGGGGGTGTCCTAACTTTTCCTCAGTTAGAATATACATTTTTGTAGAATTACATTTACAAAAGGCCTGGTATGGCCAAACGCGTAAGGCGTGCGACTCGTAATCCGAGGGTCGCGGGTTTATGTCCGTGTCGCGCTAAACATGCTCGCCCTCCCAGCCGTGGGGACGTATAATGTTACGGTCAATCCCACTATTCGTTGGTAAAAAAGTAGCCCAAGAGTTGGCGGTGGGCGGTGATGACTAGCTACCTTCCCTCTAGTCTTACACTGCTAAATTAGGGACGGCTAGCACAGATAGCCCTCGAGTAGCTTTGTGCGAAATTCCAAAAACAAAAAAAAACAATAAACATTTACAAAAGATCTTGAAAAGTCTTTTCTTCAGTTTTAATTGTTTAGTTATATTCCTATAATCTCTCAGTACTGTTGAAATTTAGATTAAATATCTACATATCCGAAAATTTTACACAAATACATAGGCTTTCATAGGGTGTGCTAACTTCTCACATGACTGTATAAAACCTGAGATGTTGTCGTTGATATGAGTTCCATTGTTACAACCAATTCAGCCTATATATATATATACACACACATATATATATATATATGCTGTTTTATTATTTCTTTACAGGCTTTACTTTTTTGTAGTATCCCGCAAGTACAGCGGTAAATCCACAGATCTAACTAATTATGTATTTATTAACTACTGAAAACAGGAGTTTCAACATTTCGTTCTGTATTTAGTAACTACTACCAACAATGGTTTTAACATTTCATTATGTGGTTAGTAACTACTACCAACAATGGTTTTAACATTTCATTATGTATTTAGTAACTACTAATAACAATGGTTTTATGATTTTATTATGTATTTAATAACTACTGACAACAATGGTTTTAACATTTCACTACGTATTTAACTTCTGCCAACAATGATTTTAACATTTCATTATGTATTAGTAACTACTGACAACAATGGTTTTAACATATCACTATGTATTTAGTAACTACTGACCGCCCCCCAGTGGTACAGTGGTATGTCTGCGGACTTACAAACTAAAAACCGGGTTTCGATACCCGTGGTGGGCAGAGCACAGATAGCCCATTGAGTAGCTTTGTGCTTAATTCTAAACAAACAAACTACTGACCACATTGGTGTTAACATTTAATTTAATATTGTATTTAGTAACTACTACCAACAATGGTTTTAACATTTCATTATGTATTTAGCAACTACTGATCACATTGGTTTTAACATTTCATTATGTATTTAGTAACTATTGACAACAATGGTTTTAACATTTCATCATGTATTTAGCAACTACTGATCACATTGGTTTTAACATTTCATTATATATTTAGTAACTACCGACGACATTGGTTTTAACATTTCATTATGTGTTTAGTAACTACTACCAACAAAGGTTTTAGCATTTCATTATGTATTTAGTAACTACTGACAACAATGGTTTTAACATTTCACTATGTATTTAGTAACTACTAATAACAATGGTTTTATCATTTTATTATGTATTTAAAAATTATTAACAGCCATGGTTTTAACATTTCATTATGTATTAGAAACTACTGACAACAATGGTTCTAACATTTCATTATGAATTTAGTAACTACTGACAACAATAGTTTTAACATTTCATTACGTATTTAGTAACTACTGACAACAATGGTTTTAACATTTCATTATGTATTTAATAACTACTACCAACAATGGTTTTAACATTTCATTATGTATTTAGTAACTACTAATAACAATGGTTTTATCATTTTATTATGTATTTAGAAAGTATTCACAGCCATGGTTTTAACATTACATTATGTATTAGTAACTACTGACAACAATGGTTCTAACATTTCATCATGTATTTAGCAACTACTGATCACATTGGTTTTAACATTTCATTATGTATTTAGTAACTACTGACAACAATAGTTTTAACATTTCATCATGTATTTAGCAACTACTGATCACATTGGTTTTAACATTTCATTATATATTTAGTAACTACCGACCACATTGGTTTAAACATTTCATTATGTTTTTAGTAACTACTACCAACAAAGGTTTTAGCAATTCATTATGTATTTAGTAACTACTGACAACAATGGTTTTAACATTTCATCATGTATTTAGCAACTACTGATCACATTGGTTTTAACATTTCATTATATATTTAGTAACTACCGACCACATTGGTTTAAACATTTCATTATGTGTTTAGTAACTACTACCAACAAAGGTTTTAGCATTTCATTATGTATTTAGTAACTACTGACAACAATGGTTTTAACATTTCACTATGTATTTAGTAACTACAAATAATAATGGTTTTATCATTTTATTATGTATTTAAAAACTATTAACAGTCATGGTTTTAACATTTCATTATGTATAAGTAACTACTGACAATAATGGTTCTAACATTTCATTATGAATTTAGTAACTACTGACAACAATAATTTTAACATTTCATTATGTATTTAGTAACTACTGACAACAATGGTTTTAACATTTCATTATGTATTAGTGACTACTGACAACAATGGTTTTAACATTTCATTATGTATTTAGTAACTACTGACAACAATGGTTCTAACATTTCATTATGTATTAGTAACTACTGACAACAATAGTTTTAACATTTCATCATGTATTTAGCAACTACTGATCACATTGGTTTTAACATTTCATTATGTATTTAGTAACTACTGACAACAATGGTTTTAACATTTCATCATGTATTAGTAACTACTGACAACAATAGTTCTAAGATTTCATTATGTATTTAGTAACTACTGACAACAATGGTTTTAACATTTCATTATGTATTTAGTGACTACTGACCACATTGGTTTTAACATTTCATTATCTATTAGTAACTATTGACAACAATGGTTTTAACATTTAATTTAATAATATATTTAGTAACTACTGACAACAATGGTTTTAACATTTCATTATGTATTTAGTAACTACTGACAACAATGGTTTTAACATTTCATTATGTATTTAGTAATTCCTGACAACAATGGTTCTAACATTTCATTATGTATTTAGTAACAACTGACAACAATGGTTTTAACATTTCATTATGTATTAGTAACTACTGACAATAATGGTTTTAACATTTCATTATGTATTTAGTAACTACTGACGAGAATGGTTTTAACAGTTCATTATGTATTAGTAACTACTGACAACAATGGTTTTAACATTTCATTATCTATTAGTAACTACTGACAACAATGGTTTTAACATTTAATTTAATATTATATTTATTAACTACTGACAACAATGGTTTTAACATTTCATTATGTATTTAATAACTACTGACAACAATGGTTTTAACATTTCATTATGTATTAGTAACTACTGACAACATTGGTTTTAACATTTCATTATGTATTCAGTAACTACTGACTAGAATGGTTTTAACAGTTCATTATGTATTAGTAACTACTGACAACAACGGTTTTAACACTTCATTATATATTAGTAACTACTGACATCAATGGTTCTCACATTTCATTATGTATTTAGTAACTACCGACAACAATGATTTTAACATTTCATTATGTATTGTTAACTACTGAACACATTGGTTTTAACATTTCATTATGTGTTTAGTAACTACTACCAACAATGGTTTTAGCATTTCATTATGTATTTAGTAACTACTAATAACAATAATTTTATCATTTTATTATGTATTTAAAAACTACTGACAGCCATGGTTTTAACATTTCATTATGTATTAGTAACTACTGACAACAATAGTTCTAACATTTCATTATGTATGTAGTAACTACTGACAACAATGGTTTTAACATTTCGTTATGTATTTAGTAACTACTGACAACAATGGTTTTAACATTTCATTATGTATTTAGTAACTACTGACAACAATGGTTTTAACATTTCATTATGTATTAGTAAATACTGACAACAATGGTTTTAACATTTCATTATGTATTTAGTAACTACTGACAACAATGGTTCTAACATTTCATTATGTATTTAGTAACTCCTGACAACAATGGTTCTAACATTTCATTATGTATTAGTAACTACTGACAACAATAGTTCTAAGATTTCATTATGTATTTAGTAACTACTGACAACAATGGTTTTAACATTTCATTATGTATTAGTAACTACTGACAACAATGCTTTTAACATTTAATTTAATATTGTATTTAGTAACTACTGACAAAAATTGTTTTAACATTTCATTATGTATTAGTAACTAGTGACAAAAATTGTTTTAACATTTCATTATGTATTTAGTAACTACTGATAAAAATGGTTTTATCATTTTATTATGTATTTAGAAACTACTGACAGCCATGATTTTAACATTTTATTATGTATTAGTAACTACTGACAACAATGGTTCTGACATTTCATTGTGTATTTAGTAACTACTGACAACAATGGTTTTAACATTTCATTATGTATTAGTAACTACTGACAACAATGGTTTTAACATTTCATTATGTATTTAATAACTACTGACGAGAATGGTTTTAACAGTTCATTATGTATTAGTAACTACTGACAACAATGGTTTTAACATTTCATTATCTATTAGTAACTACTGACAACAATGGTTTTAACATTTAATTTAATATTATATTTATTAACTACTGACAACAATGGTTTTAACATTTCATTATGTATTTAATAACTACTGACAACAATGGTTTTAACATTTCATTATGTATTAGTAACTACTGACAACATTGGTTTTAACATTTCATTATGTATTCAGTAACTACTGACTAGAATGGTTTTAACAGTTCATTATGTATTAGTAACTACTGACAACAACGGTTTTAACACTTCATTATATATTAGTAACTACTGACATCAATGGTTCTCACATTTCATTATGTATTTAGTAACTACTGACAACAATGATTTTAACATTTCATTATGTATTGTTAACTACTGAACACATTGGTTTTAACATTTCATTATGTGTTTAGTAACTACTACCAACAATGGTTTTAGCATTTCATTATGTATTTAGTAACTACTAATAACAATGGTTTTATCATTTTATTATGTATTTAAAAACTATTGACAGCCATGGTTTTAACATTTCATTATGTATTAGTAACTACTGACAACAATAGTTCTAACATTTCATTATGTATTTAGTAACTACTGACAACAATGGTTTTAACATTTCGTTATGTATTTAGTAACTACTGACAACAATGGTTTTAACATTTCATTATGTATTTAGTAACTACTGACAACAATGGTTTTAACATTTCATTATGTATTAGTAAATACTGGCAACAATGGTTTTAACATTTCATTATGTATTTAGTAACTACTGACAACAATGGTTCTAACATTTCATTATGTATTTAGTAACTCCTGACAACAATGGTTCTAACATTTCATTATGTATTAGTAACTACTGACAACAATAGTTCTAAGATTTCATTATGTATTTAGTAACTACTGACAACAATGGTTTTAACATTTCATTATGTATTAGTAACTACTGACAACAATGCTTTTAACATTTAATTTAATATTGTATTTAGTAACTACTGACAAAATTGTTTTAACATTTCATTATGTATTAGTAACTAGTGACAAAAATTGTTTTAACATTTCATTATGTATTTAGTAACTACTGATAAAATGGTTTTATCATTTTATTATGTATTTAGAAACTACTGACAGCCATGATTTTAACATTTTATTATGTATTAGTAACTACTGACAACAATGGTTCTGACATTTCATTGTGTATTTAGTAACTACTGACAACAATGGTTTTAACATTTCATTATGTATTAGTAACTACTGACAACAATGGTTTTAACATTTCATTATGTATTTAATAACTACTGACAACAATGGTTTTAACATTTCATTATGTATTAGTAACTACTGACAACAATGGTTTTAACATTTAATTTAATATTATATTTAGTAATTATTACCAATAATGGTTTTAACATTTCTTTATGTATTCAATAATTACTGACAACAATTCTTTTAACATTTCATTATGTATTTAATAACTTCTGACAACAATGGTTTTAACATTTCATTATGTATTAGTAACTGTTGACAACAATGGTTTTAACATTTCATTATGTATTAGTAACTGTTGACAACAATGGTTTTAACATTTCATTATCTATTAGTGACTTTTGACCACATTGGTTTTAACATTTAATTTAATATTATATTTAGTAATTATTACCAATAATGGTTTTAACATTTCTTTATGTATTTAATAATTACTGACAACAATTGTTTTAACATTTCATTATGTATTTAATAACTTCTGACAACAATGGTTTTAACATTTCATTATGTATTTAGTAACTACTGACGACAATGGTTTTAACAGTTCATTATGTATTAGTAACTACTGACAACAATGGTTTTAACATTTCATTATGTATTTAATAACTACTGACAACAATGGTTTTAACATTTCATTGTGTATTTAGTAACTACTGACAACAATGGTTCTAAGATTTCATTATGTATTTAGTAACTACTGACAACAATGGCTTTAACATTTCATTATGTATTTAGTAACTACTGACCACATTGGTTTTAACATTTCATTATGTATTTAGTAACTACTGACAACAATTGTTTTAACATTTCATTATGTATTAGTAGCTACTGACAACAGTGGTTTTAACATTTCATTATGTATTAGTAGCTACTGACAACAGTAGTTTTAACATTTCTTTATGTATTAGTAACTACTGACAACAATGGTTCTAAGATTTCATTATGTATTTAGTAACTACTGACAACAATGGCTTTAACATTTCATTATGTATTTAGTAACTACTGACCACATTGGTTTTAACATTTCATTATGTATTTAGTAACTACTGACAACAATTGTTTTAACATTTCATTATGTATTAGTAGCTACTGACAACAGTGGTTTTAACATTTCATTATGTATTAGTAGCTACTGACAACAATGGTTTTAACATTTCATTATGTATTAGTAACTACTGACAACAATGGTTTTAACATTTCATTATGTATTAGTAATTACTGACAACAATGGTTTTAACATTTCGTTATGTATTTAGTAACTACTGACAACAATGGTTTTAACATTTCATTATGTATTTAGTAACTACTGACAACAATGGTTTTAACATTTCATTATGTATTAGTAAATACTGGCAACAATGGTTTTAACATTTCATTATGTATTTAGTAACTACTGACAACAATGGTTCTAACATTTCATTATGTATTTAGTAACTCCTGACAACAATGGTTCTAACATTTCATTATGTATTAGTAACTACTGACAACAATAGTTCTAAGATTTCATTATGTATTTAGTAACTACTGACAACAATGGTTTTAACATTTCATTATGTATTAGTAACTACTGACAACAATGCTTTTAACATTTAATTTAATATTGTATTTAGTAACTACTGACAAAAATTGTTTTAACATTTCATTATGTATTAGTAACTAGTGACAAAAATTGTTTTAACATTTCATTATGTATTTAGTAACTACTGATAAAAATGGTTTTATCATTTTATTATGTATTTAGAAACTACTGACAGCCATGATTTTAACATTTTATTATGTATTAGTAACTACTGACAACAATGGTTCTGACATTTCATTGTGTATTTAGTAACTACTGACAACAATGGTTTTAACATTTCATTATGTATTAGTAACTACTGACAACAATGGTTTTAACATTTCATTATGTATTTAATAACTACTGACAACAATGGTTTTAACATTTCATTATGTATTAGTAACTACTGACAACAATGGTTTTAACATTTAATTTAATATTATATTTAGTAATTATTACCAATAATGGTTTTAACATTTCTTTATGTATTCAATAATTACTGACAACAATTCTTTTAACATTTCATTATGTATTTAATAACTTCTGACAACAATGGTTTTAACATTTCATTATGTATTAGTAACTGTTGACAACAATGGTTTTAACATTTCATTATGTATTAGTAACTGTTGACAACAATGGTTTTAACATTTCATTATCTATTAGTGACTTCTGACCACATTGGTTTTAACATTTAATTTAATATTATATTTAGTAATTATTACCAATAATGGTTTTAACATTTCTTTATGTATTTAATAATTACTGACAACAATTGTTTTAACATTTCATTATGTATTTAATAACTTCTGACAACAATGGTTTTAACATTTCATTATGTATTTAGTAACTACTGACGACAATGGTTTTAACAGTTCATTATGTATTAGTAACTACTGACAACAATGGTTTTAACATTTCATTATGTATTTAATAACTACTGACAACAATGGTTTTAACATTTCATTGTGTATTTAGTAACTACTGACAACAATGGTTCTAAGATTTCATTATGTATTTAGTAACTACTGACAACAATGGCTTTAACATTTCATTATGTATTTAGTAACTACTGACCACATTGGTTTTAACATTTCATTATGTATTTAGTAACTACTGACAACAATTGTTTTAACATTTCATTATGTATTAGTAGCTACTGACAACAGTGGTTTTAACATTTCATTATGTATTAGTAGCTACTGACAACAGTAGTTTTAACATTTCTTTATGTATTAGTAACTACTGACAACAATGGTTCTAACATTTCATTATGTATTTAGTAACTACTGACAACAATGGTTTTAACATTTCATTATGTATTAGTAACTACTGACAACAATGGTTTTAACATTATATTATATATTTAGTAACTACTGACAACAATGGTTTTAACATTTCATTATGTATTAGTAACTACTGACAACAATGGTTTTAACATTTCATTATGTATTAGTAATTACTGACAACAATGGTTTTAACATTTCATTATGTATTAGTAACTACTGACAACAATGGTATTAACATTTCATTATGGATTAGTAACTACTGACAACAATGCTTTTAACATTTAATTTAATATTGTATTTAGTAACTACTGACAAAAATTGTTTTAACATTTCTTTATGTATTAATAACTACTGAGAACAATGGTTTTAACATTTCATTATGTATTTAGTAACTACTGACAGCCATGGTTTTAACATTTTATTATGTATTAGTAACTACTGACCACAATGGTTCTGACATTTCATTATGTATTAGTAACTACTGACAACAATGGTTTTAACATTTCATTATCTATTAGTAACTACTGACAACAATGGTTTTAACATTTAATTTAATATTATATTTAGTAATTATTACCAATAATGGTTTTAACATTTCATTATGTATTTAATAACTGCTGACAACAATTGTTTTAACATTTCATTATGTATTAGTATCTACTGACAACAATGGTTTTAACATCTAATTATGTATTTAGTAACTACTACCAAGAATGGTTTATATATATTTTTAAAAAACGACGAAGTTTATAGTAGAAACAACATGTATGTGATGGTTATAATTATTGTCACATGTTAAATGTTTTAAAGTACAAAGCTTGAGGGAGGGCTGGTTATCAGCACTATGTCTGGCATTCGCACTATCCCCTGGTGGCGCAGTGTCATGTCTGCGAACTTATATCACTTGCAATCAGGTTTCTTTTTGCAGCTTTGCGCTAACTATGAAATCACAGCTTACAAATCTTTGAGGTTATGCTTGAGCTAGCCAGAGGAGGAACGTATTTTCTGCTTATAAACATTCAAATACTTAAAGAAACGATTCTAAACCGTTTATTACCTTTATAAACATTTCAGTTCAGTTGAACGTAGTCATTTTGAAACATAAAATGTAAATATTGACATAGTAATTTAAATACAAACAAGTTTGTCTTTTTACTATTACTAAACTTAAGAAAATATTATAGTTCAAAATGAGATTCGTTAATCATACCATTAATAAGCTATTTGTATCTCGTTTTCAGCTTAATATCAATTTACTTTCCTCAAAGGTTAGTGACGTCATGTGAAAACCTCAGGTGAGAGGGCGTTAGTACCATCTGCACCGTAGACTGACAAAAATGAAAAACGTTTTTCACACTTTCTTACATCGAAATATTAGAGTAGCTTGTGGTGTCCAGAAAATGAGAAGTATATAAACATGTAAAAATATTTTGTAATAACTGATTTTATATTAATTTCAGAAATAAACGTATTATTACGTATACCTATATTTTGCAATTGCAAATTACTTTCTATATTAATGACGAATTCACACATACTGAAGTTTGAGTTATGTAGTGACTCGTAATACATTCATGTATAAAAACAAAATCAATCAACTAACAGACAACACCGATGTAGACCTTTAGTTCTTGTACCTAAAAAAACCCAACACTTCCTTGCTTTCCATTATAACAAACACAGTGTTTAAGACAGCTTTGATAATCGCGTAATATTTCCACGTTATGTATCAATATAACAAACACAGTGTTTAAGACAGCTTTGATAATCGTGTAACATCTACACGTTATGTATCAATATGACACAGAGAAAATGGCAGATAAACATAGAGAAATAAACATGGTTAGGTAGAAACATAAATGGATGAGTTTTAATAATGTTATACGCTTAGCTTTTATCTGAATGAATCGAAGTTTGTCAAGTAATATTTTACAATCGTTTTCTATTGGCCAAAAATAAGTGAAACCTCTAGAGTCTAAACAAACAATCTACGCTTAATCATAGACGAGAAACAACTTCGTTCGAACGTCTATACGTTATGGTGATGAATACCACGAGAGTAAAACAGCGAAGAGGCAGACGCTTAACACCTACAACCTGCACGTGAGACGAAATGATTGCTTACGTACGTTGAAGTATGTGGTTACTAGGACAACCAAATAACGTGCGTTTAACAAACGATATATGAGATGTTTTAAAGCGTTTAGGATTCTACTTAATATTAACAATAATAATAATTATTACTGTTTAGGAACTTTGAGGATTTTTAAAATATAAATATATTTGCTTATTTAATTAGTAAAACTTCAAACGAAACTAAAATCTAAAAATCCTATTATTTAAATATTTCAATCAAGTAAAAAAATAAACTTTTTAAGAGACTTAATTACCTTTTAAGACTTAAAACAAAATGTATATTTTTATAATTTTCGAAACTTCACTTAATTACTGGTAACATAACGTAAATACAATTTACTGTTATACTATTTATTAGTACAATTCAACCAGGTGTATAAATAATAACCAGTTTCCTTAATCATCGAAAGAAGGTTATTTCAAATTTGGTAATTTCAACCGTAAATATCTGGTTGTTGTTACTGTTTAAGCGCAAGATTAAACAATAGGCTAACTCTCTGTAACGTGTGAAATCAAAATCCTCATTTCAAATTAGCGTTTGGTTCAATACTATTACTCTTAATTATTGAAAAGTTTGCCACGTGTTTCGATAATGTAATATTCGGTATTACAACTAGCGACAGTCAGGTGGTTCAGAGATGCGTGTCGTTGAGTACACAACTTATAAAAATCCTGAATCAACACCCACGTGCTTATATATAAATAGAGCGTAGGTCGTAGCTACAGTTACGACAGAAAGTGTTCGTACCCCTGAGTCCCGAGTGGTTTTTTGCTCATAACGTAAAATGTATCACGAGTAGGCTAATAGAAGTATAATATATTATAAATACAATACTTACACACATCTACATATTTTTTATGTAAATTAAACGACAAATAAACTGTTTATAAACAAATAACCAAAAATAGAAGAAGCAGAAAGTGTTCGAACAGTTCAGAACGTGTGAAAAAACTGATATTCCCGTAAAAATTTTGTTTAGTTTGGCAAATAAACTACATTATATCATTCCAGAACTAGACACTGGGTTCATAATTATTGGAATTTAGCCAGCAAAAAATGTACTTCCTGCAATTTAGCACCTTCTCCGTCATTATCTGCTTGGTCATCATGGCGAACAGGAAACAACTGTCCAGTGATTTAAAGAACCGAATTATTGTAAAATACAAGTCTCGTGTGTCTCTTTCCTGTAATGCTACACAACTTAATGTGCCGAAATCTACTGTTCAAAGCATAATTGCCAAGTTTATGCTTACAGGATCAACTACTTACCTCCCTCGTTCCGGACGCCCCACTAAAATTCCAGAGAGAGCCAAGAGGAAGGTTCTCATTTAACACGTCATGACATACAGAAACTGGTAAGGGAAACTAGGATTGAAGTAATCACCTCTACAGTTACAAACATGTTACGCTCTTCTGGGTTCAAAGCATGCCATCCTTGTAGAACTCCATATTTAAAGTCTATTCATTTAGAAGTACGATTGAGGTATGCAAGAAAGCATACAGATAAACCCTTTACCTATTGAAAGAGTATTCTTTGGTCAGACGAGACTACAATCGAGCTTTTTGGCCACAATGATGTTCACAATATTTTCCGTAAGAAGGGGGAACGAAATCTTCTAAAGAACACCGTCCCTACAGTTAAACACGGAGGTGACTCGATCATGCTATGGGGTTCCTTCAGCTCTTCTGGTGTAGACAGCCTTCACCGCGTCAACATAATCATGAAAAAAAAGAGTACGTTGATATATTAGGCACTTATATCAAGGATGATGCTCGGAACTTGCAGCTTGGGCGTCGTTGGATCTTCCAGCACGACAATGACCCTAAGCATACATCGAAATATGTGCAATCCTGGTTGCAAAAGAACCACATAAGCGTTCTGGAGTGGTCATCGCAGTCACCTGATCTCAACCCAATTGAAAACGTTTGGTATGAGTTGAAGACCAGGGTTCATCAGCGTCATCCGAAAAACGTGCAAGAGTTGGAGGCTTTCTGTAAAGAAGAATGGAAGAAAATACCAGTCGAATACTGTCAAACGATCATGGAGGGCTATGAGGAGAAATTGCATCAAGTAATTTACCTGAAAGACTACACAACTGACCATTAAAGTAGACGCACGAACACTTTCTCCCCTCCTATGTTTGGTTATTTGTTTATAAACAGTTTATTTGTCGTTCAATTTACATAAATATTTATCTGGATGTGTGTTAGTATAATATTTATAATATACTGTACTTTCATTATCCTAATCGTGATACTTTTTAAGTTATGAGGAAAAAACTACTCACGACGCAGGAGTACGAACACTTTCTGTCCGATCTGTACCAATCTAAATTTTAAACACACTTAGTATACATTATAAACATTGATCTCTTTATATGTTGTTAAGTTTAGTTCCATGTGGTGTAAACGTTATAACTTCACAAAACCGAATCACGACCCCTGATTACTGGACATACAACTCATACTGACCATACCCTGAAGAACTTCGACCTCTGTTTACTGGACATACACCTCATACTGACCATACCCTGAAGAACTTTGACCTCTGTTTACTGGACATACAACTCATACTGACCATACCCTGAAGAACTTCGAACCGTAAAGAGGTTCAACTCCTAAAAATGAGCTTACACCTTGTGACGAGTCTTCTCACTAAGAAAATCACAAATATAAACAATAAAATCACAGGTAGTTAAAAAATAAATATATACACGTGTTTTATCATGATGTCAGTAGTTTAATACTGGAATATATATATACACGTGTTTTATCATGATGTCAGTAGTTTAATACTGGAATATATATGTACACGTGTTTTATCATGATGTCAGTAGTTTAATACTGGAATATATATATATACACGTGTTTTATCACGATGTCAGTAGTTTAATACTGGAATATATATATACACGTGTTTTATCATGATGTCAGTAGTTTAATATTGGAATATATATATACACGTGTTTTATCATGATGTCACTATATATATATATGTGTGTGTGTGTGTGTGTGTTTTATCATGACTTCAGAAGTTTAATATCAAACTGATTTTCATAATCTGTTAATTTTTTGAACGCTGTATTTTAACTGGTCTCCATCATCTCCGGTTAAAATAATAAATATAATTTGTTGAAAGAAATACTTTATCAACAGTAAGCTTTGAAAATGTTGTTACATTTTATTTTATTTTAAAAACGTTCGTTTGGTGTTATTATAAAACAATTATTATGTTGAAGAAAGATTTAATATTCTACTTCCATTTTTCTTTATTCGTATTTTTGTAGCTTAGTCATTTCCATATGTAACTAGATGAATTGCTTATTATACATATAAAAGTGTAAGTGGCTTTAACGAGTACAGCAAATTTCATTAACTTTTGAAAATAACTTCAAACAGTTGTTACTAAAACATAAAAAACGTTATTTTTTAATATTCTCTAATATTGATTATAAATCTGTAAAACACATGAGTTTTGGGGAAGTTAAAAATAAACACTTTTTAGAAAAATTTGCTCTCCCAATTAGTACAAATCTAAAAACATCAACTGTCATTAAATCTGTGTTTTCATCGAAACGTTCCTGAAACGCCGTTTTCAGTCAAGTTTGATACATGTAGGATAAGTCCCAATGGGTAATTTGGTAAGATTACTATTAACTCAAAGGTCACATTAAAAGTCAAATGTTTTCTTGTTCTGACTGAATGAAAATCTGTAGAAAGGAAGGAGACGTGCGTCGTATTCCACTTACTGATTTTTACCATACCACCTTCACCTTTAACGAGAGAAAAGAGAAACCGAATGTAAATAGATTTATCTTTTACGCAGCGCCCTCTCAAATCTATATAAAAATACAAACCACTAGTACACAAAATTAATTAAATGTCAATTAGATAAGACCGTAGATAGATAGATTTTGGTTAGGGTTAAATTGTCATTATTAAGGTAACTTTAAAAACTGATTTTTAATTTACTTAAGATATGAGATTCCCTTTGTTCTTTAAAAAACAATAAATTATATTTTTTAAAGAGTCGTATGCTATTTATTGAAATTAAAACTTTAAAGTTACGAACAAGTGATTAGTATAAATATTCCTCTTCTACTCACATTCCAGCCACCTGTGTGGCTTCTATGCCGTGCACTTCGGCTGTGCCAAGAAACGGAACTCCATTCTTTTATCCGACACTAAAAGGCTGTTGTTACGATGGCCTCTTTCCCATGATGCCTCTGAAACTTTCCTGGTGTTTTAACTCATGTGTCACAGCACAAACTTCTCTTCTTGTGCATATCGTAACTAGGGATAATAAATATGAGACTATTTTAGTGTAACCATGTACATTAAATCCCACACTATTAAACATAACTTCGCAGTGTTTTGTAACCATGTACATTAAATCCCATACTATTAAACATAACTTCGCAGTGTTTTGTAACCATGTCGCCTTCTCAGTAGGTTGAAACGCAACTGTTTATTGGATAAAGCCAGCTATTTTATCTAGAAGCTAAGTATTGAAACTGTAAATCTAAACGATCATAACGTATACGTAACCTAAAATTAAAGCAATTGAAAATCATACATATATGTATATATACATACATACGTACATGCATATACTTACTTCGTTCTTTTCGAACTACAAGTATGAGAGGATCAGAGATAAAATAGAAAGTCATCTTAAAGACCAACCAACTAGAGCACAATATTAAAAAAAAATAATAATAATATACTTCTGATAACAATTGCGAACTTCTCTTTGAGTGGTAAATATAATAAATATTGTTCACTGTTAGTCTGAGAAATACAGTTGCAGTTTTACTGTTCGATTGAACGACACAGTCACGTCTACACTGTTAGACTTAACGATACAACCACAGTTTTACTGTTACATTGAATGATACAGTCACATTTATACTGTTGAATTGAACGATACAGTCACATTTACACTGTTTAATTGAACGATACATTTACGACTAATAATTAGATGATATGATACAGTCATGCATTCATTGTTCCACCTAATAACATAGTGATATATTGAATGTAGTCGCAACTTAACTATCAGATTGAGTGATACAGTCACATCCTCATTATTATAAAATTGTTATCACAGTCATTTTAGGTGACATGAAAATGACAATATCCATATCTAAATGAATTGCTTATCACCGTTTTTATAATACCGAAAGAGTCATCATACAAAGACATACACTTACAACGCGCGACCCCAGCATGGCCAGGTGGGGTAAGACGTTCAACTCGTTATCGGAGAGTCACGGGTTTGAATCTCCCTTGCATCAAACATGCTCGCCATTTCAGCAGTGGAGGCATTATAATGTTACGGTCAATCCCACTATTCGTTGGTAGAAGAGTAGCTCAAAAGATGGTGGTGAGTGGTTATGACTACAAAATTAGGGACAGCTTGTGTAGCTTTGCACGAAATTCAAACGCAACGTATACATTTTTTGCCTTCATTTAATAAGTTTGAATCATCAACAAAATTATTTCACCCCTGTCACATATGTTCTCTTTTATTTTGTAATCGTATGATTCCGTCACAACCAATGGATTAGCAGTCAACTTGAGGGCATTTGACGATAAATTTTGAGGTTTTAGTCTTCGCGCAGCTTTATGCGTAAAACACTCCTATAGGTAAACCTAAATTGTTTTACAATGAATTGTAATTAGATTTGTTTATTTTTACAGATTATGCAGCGTTTTGTCTGTAACTACCAACTAGATTAGAATTGTAAAAAACGTAATTTAGTAACTAACATTCCAGCTAAGCAATACTCCCGTGAACGTTATTCTAAGTGCTTCCATCTAGCGAACATTGTTAAATTTACCATGTGTTTCTTTCTTTTAAATAGCAAAATAAAATATCATTGTCAATAACTTAGGCACATATAAAAAAATGAGAAAAAAAGAGGAATGTTATAGTTTTCTTTACTTTTAGCATAGCCGATTGTGGCCTAAAGATTAACATGCTCAGTTTTAGATCAGATAATCTAATGTTAGAGCCCGCAAAATGTCACTAAATACGATCTGCACTTTTAGAGCAAACTGTTTATCAAAATAACTTTAATCCTGTTATTCGATTAAAGTATTCAGATAAGGAAGACGTTGCTCTCTTTCTAGTCAGTAGTTTTAAATTAAGAACAATTAAACCCGAATCGTAAGAGTTTTGGGGGTGGTCGTTTTAGCCGAAATATTTGCTTAGTAGGCTATTTAGAGTAGAAATAACTAGATATTATACCAAATAGAGTTTATCTTTTTTTCACTTTTATTTCTATTATAGTATACACCCCTATACTAGAATATTTATTTTAAATTTCAATGATGCTAAGTATGAATAATCGGTGGAAGTGTAAAAGCTGAAATCAAATAAATAAATGTTTCATTTTATTTAGTTATTTTATTCCAGTTATAGTAGTTAAGAGGGCGGAGAGATCGAGAAAAATATGGAAACTTCGCTTGATTTTGTAAGGACCTTTAAGTCAGCTTGTTGCATGAAAACCGACGAAATAGTGATAACAGTTAACAACAAAACAATCAAATAAATAAATGTTTCATTTTATTTAGTTATTTTATTCCAGTTATAGTAGTTAAGAGGGCGGAGAGATCGAGAAAAATATGGAAACTTCGCTCAATTTTGTAAGGACCTTTAAGTCAGCTTGTTGCATGAAAACCGACGAAATAGTGATAATAGTTAACAACGAGTCAGTGATTTAATTATTTTTAGGTACGATATAACATATTTTAATAAAATGTGTATTATGGCTCAAACAGTTTTAAAATTTCGTAAAGAGTTTACACATGTATAGAAGTTAGTACTTAGTGTTTAACTTCTGTACAAATAAATTCTGTACGAAATTCTTAGTACATTATTATTAGTGATAGTACAAAAGTTTTACAACTTAAAGGAATATCCAGTGTTCGAGTAGACCCAACTGTGATAATAATGTAATTCTTAAATAAACCTTTGAGATTTAAACTAATGCAATAGATATTAGAATCCACAACATACATGTTTTTGAATGTCACAACGTCTTATGTTATTAGCAAAGATATTAATAACAGTGATTTACAATGTTTAAATTAAACTGTGAATGATATCCCCTTTTTTTGTGTGATCTGATTATATTTACAAATTGCATGTTAGTTACAGCACTGTGTAATATTAAGGCTTTTCACAGTATTGCAGGTAATGATTATACCTGTATAAGGCCGACTAAAAATCAGTCATTTATGGCCTTTAAAAAATACTGAGATTTTTTTTTTACTGTTGTGGAAAAATGAGTATGGCTGTAAGTGTTTTACTGATAATATAATCATTAACTGGTGCATTATTGTAGCTATTGGTAAATCTGCACAGCTCACATGGCACAGCTATATAATTAAATGCCACAAATTGCTAGAAGTTTTTCTCGTTGCATTTTTCAATGATTCAGTTTTATATAAAGAAATTGCTTGTTTGTTTTTAGAATTTTGTGCAAAGCTACATGAGGGCTATCTGCACTAGCCATTCCTTATTTTGCAGTGTAAGACTGGAGAGAAGGCAGGTAGCTATCACAAACCACTGCCAACTTTTGGCTACTCTTTTGCCAATGAAAAGTGAGATGGATTGTATTGTAATAACACCCCCATGGCTGAAAGGGCAAGCATGTTCGGTGTGATGGGGAATCAAATCTGCAACCATTAGATTACAAATTGAGCACCCTAATCACCTACCATGCTGCAGCATGTAAAGAAATAAAATTAAAAGTTGTAATGTCATTATTTGTGTTTATTATGACTACATCTTGTGATTTAATTTGCTAAACTAATCCTGTGACAAATTTCACCTTTTTAAGTGATAAAAAAATTGTGATTAATTGTATTACCTTTTACTACTGCTCTTTCTAACAAAATTACCTAGAGTGACAGAATTCTGGGAGCAATTACTCCTTCAGATAAAAATTACCTGTAGCAATGTATTTTTAGATATGTGACATTCAAATGTTTTTGGATGTATAATCAATACTTAAAACATATTTTGGCCATATTTCTCTGAAAAAAAAGAAACAAATTTATTATACATGCGTAATTGAATATAACATAACATATGGATGCGTAGGGACTTATGGGCCACCCTGTACATGTATTACACAGATGTATTTGAATGGAATACAGTATCAAATCAGTGTGAAACAAAAGTAAAGATATGTACATATATGATTCACTATGTAGAGTTTTTATAGAAACATAGTGTCTATTTTTCTAAAATAAACTTTTAATTCTATTAAATAAAAAAAACTTCAGTTTTGAATAATGTGTTCCTAAGGAAATATTGGAGGTATGTACCCAGATTTGATGTTATAATAATTGGTTTAAGGCTTGAACATTGTTCTCTCCAGAGAAAATGAAACTTGTGCTTTTGAGCATTGAGATGCCATCCATTTAGTCGTGTTGAAGTTATACAGCGAGTCTCAGTTTGGGTAGTCATGTGTTGAAGTTATACAGTGAGACTCATTCCATTTACTCATGTTTTGACTTGTACAGTGAGACTCAGTCCCTTTACTCGTGTTGAAGTTATACAGTGAGACTCAGCCCATTTGCTCATTTGTTGAAGTTATACAGTGAGGCTCAGTCCATTTACTTATGTGTTGAAGTTATACAGTGAGGCTCAGTCCATTTACTTATGTGTTGAAGTTATAGTTTTTTGTCTAAACAGTTTTTTTCAGACCACCTTTTCACAGATCACCTTAGACGAAGACAGTTCTAACTTTTAAAAGTATTTACAAATTGTGGATTGTCTTATCTTTCTAATGCACTTTTTCTCTGTTGTGCTAATGGATTTACTTACTGCTTGATGGAAAGTGATGTTGGAAATTACTAATGTATGCAGATGTGAATGAATGCCTGTAATAAACTGTTAACCAACTTCATTACTTGAATTCGTTTATGGTTCTTGCACAAAGAAAATAAATGTTTCTGTCTCTAGCAGTCAGTTACTTTAATGCAAGCATATTGACTAGCTAACCATCTATCTACTGTCATATCCTGAAACTTAATTAAAACTAAAAAATCAGTTAACTCAATATTCCCTTTGTAGTAAACACAAGGATATTTATGTGGCTGTGTTTTATCACAATTTTATAATACATAGTAAAACTGTAGTGTGACATAAAATATAAAACCTACTTTTCAAATATTACTTATATTTCAGGCTCATCAACAATATCGTATAGCTGAAGGTTTTCTAAAATCAGGAAAGTTTGAAGAGGCCATTTTGTGTCACCAGAGAGCAGCAGGTACTGTCTCTTTGTGTTTTTTTTTTTCTAAGGTTGACATTTTGAAATGACTGAATGCTGGTCTTGAATTAAGAGTTTGTGATTTACAAACCTGTCAAAATAGGATTTCATGTTTTCTAAAAGATAAAAATGTGTTACACGAGAGTGTATTTAAGTAAAGTCTCTGTCTCTTGCTTATAAGTTTGTGTAAAAGATAAAAATGTATTACAGTGAGAGTGTATTTAAGTAGTCTCTGTCTCTTGCTTTACTTATAAGTTTGTGTAAAAGATAAAAATGTATTACAGTGAGAGTGTATTTAAGTAGTCTCTGTCTCTTGCTTTACTTATAAGTTTGTGTAAAAGATAAAAGAAATATGTTTTGTTCTTTTCACCAAGAATGAAGGACAATTTAAGTTGTAAAGGAATTTACATCTCTCAGAAGAGTGTGATTTAATATTTTTACAAACAGGCCCAGAGCCATGCAGGCCTAATCCTTCACAAATCACCATGCCACACTATGTACTTGAAATTAAAATACTTTTTTTTTTTTTGTTTGATGAAAAAGTTATTTTGATAGCAAATTGACTGCTTATTAGTGTTCGTATGTATTATTGTTTTCAGTTATTCCAATTAATAAGTAAATAATCAAAACCATTATTAAATCAATGTTTCAAAAATAATTCACTAATCAGAATTAAGATTTGTTCTTGTGTTTGGTAGTCAAACTATCCAAATACTTAAAATAATACCATTGTTTGTTTGTTAATCAGCTACACAGTAGACTGGATGTGCTCTGCCCATTATAGATATTGAAACTTGATTTTTAGTGTTAAATTTTCTCTTAATCATCTCTTGGGAAAAATCAATTAATGTAAATCAGTTCATTAGTTGATTAGTAAGTTACATTAATCACCTTGTACCAAAAATTTCAGATCTGTCTTTTCATCCCCACAAGCCAGTGCCTAAGAGCCCTTTCATTCAATACCAGAGCTCATCAGTTTGGCTTGATGATGAAAGAAGTTTTTCTCAAAAGTTATTTTTTACATATGATGTCAAACCTTAAAAGCTATGGGGAAATATTAGAAACCATAGGCCTAAAACCTAACTTACAACATTTTGAATCACATGAACATGGTTGTGCCATTAGGCTTAGTGTGGGTATAAACATTGTGGTGCAAGAAAACATAGAATATAGAAGAAAACTCATATCTATTGCTTATAAGACTGCTACATGATGTAATATGTAAGGAGTGGAAATACATGGAAAAATATCTCATCTATAACATTCTGAAATATAAATATATTATTCTCTGATAGGAAAACATAGCACTAATGGTTTTAGAATTCCTAGAAGGGGAAGGCATAACCTAGGCTAAGGATCAACAGAACAACTGTAAATAACAAAGGATTGTGAAAACCAGATCCAGAAACTTGTTAAATGTGAGAGTGGTGTGCACTAAGAGGGAGTACTGATCATGATAGGTACTCTTGTCTGAAGTTTTCCTTTATTATTTTTATAGTCCAGTATGGGTGATTTTTTTGGTGGATTTCTGTTTTGAATTGTGTATTGGTTCTTGATGTTAAGAAATATTTGTTTTCTTTCTGTTCACATATGGAGTTAATATGATTGAAATAATTGTGTTCTGTAGATGGGAATCCTGCAATCATCTACATATCTGTACCACTATAGTGGTAGATATAATGCTGTATTAATTGTTTGTGTTTCAACTTGTGTCATAAAAATATTGTCCATGCTTAGGCCATTTATTTGTATATAGTTAGGGTTGTTGAACATGAAGTTTGTCTTCATCGTGGTGAATCCTATGAAGGTTGCTAATTGGTTGCTGGGAATTACGATAGATGGGTTAGGGTCTTGGATATAGAGTTCTAAGGCTATCTTGCAGATCGAAACATTGTTCACTTCTCTACCCATACCAGCTGTTTTTTACATATATAATTTTTCTACACATGGGTTTTCTCGTCATCACAGATTATAACTTCAAAAAATTTTACTGGAGTCATAGTTCCAACCTTCAAACAGCTCAATTGGTACATAAGCAAGTCTTCAGATTTATAACACTAAAAGCAGGGTTTTGATTCCTCTCTGTGGTTCCAGCAGATAGCCCAATGTGGCTTTGCTGTTAATAAACACACACACACTAAGGACAGATACTTTTGGCCTGGGATGGCCAGGTGGTTAAGACACTCGTCTCGTAAGCTAAGGGTTGCAGTTTGAATCCCTGTCGCACAAAACATGCTTGAACTTTCAGCCTAGGGTTGTTATAATGTGATGGTCAATCCCACTATTCATTGGTAAAAGAGTAGCCCAAGAGTTGGCAGTGGGTGGTGATGACTAGCTTACTTTCCTCTAGTCTTACACTGCAAAATTAGGGATGGCTAGTGTAGCTTGACATGAAATTCAAAACAAACTCCAACCTTCAGTATTTATGTTGATATTATAGTTTCAAATAACTCTTACTGAAGTCATAGATACAACCTTCAGTAATTATACTGATATCATAGTTCCAACTTTCAGTAACTGAACAGTTTAATCCAGGTGTTCTTTCCATATTGTTTGTTACAAGTTGGTCCCAACCTGTTCTTATAAGATTGTCATTCAGGTTTCTTACAGGAGGCCTTAAAGCAGACAAATTCAGAGAAAGCCAAAGAATCTCTCACTCTGCAGTGTGAATTTCATCTTCGCCAAGAAGCAGTTATCGATACAAGCAAAACAGCGAGTATTTCAAAGAAAGCTCGGAAGATATACAAGATGAAGATGTAACTGTGGGAGCACAACCTCCCAGGAGTCCAGAGCACATTCAGTGTGTGATATTACAAACTTTGGAAGAAAATGATTATTTGTTGCAGCTTCTAATTCAACCAAGCCCTACTCCAGCTAGTATATCATGTGAAAGCAACACACCCAGAAATGACAAGACACTGATTGAAGAACTGCAGCTAAATAATATACAGTTGAAGACATTACTTCAACAGTTGATGGTGGAACTAGAACGAGTAACACAAGAGAATGAGCACCTTCAAAATATTGTTAACGAGTTACAGAGAAAAAACATTTGGCAGGGAACTAGAAGATTACATTTGATTAAGGACTTAAGTTCTCTCTACCCATTTTCTTCTGTTAGTGATACAAGTAGTGGCTCAAGAGATCTCCCAGATCTGGCCCCTTTAGAAGTGCCAAATTTCGATTTTGATTTGTTAAAAAATGAAGCAGCAAGAATAGATTTGTGAGTAACAACTAAAGTTCTATGTGTTTGTATGAATTACAAGTTTCATCAGAGTAGATAGTATTATTTCAGAGGAGACCCTGGAGATAGAACAGGCTGTAATACATATTGACAAGGAATGGAATGTACTAATTTCCATCCACATCTGTTAAAAAGTCTGAAGAAATTTTAGTAACAATGAAGCTTATGCAACATGAAATCTACATCATTCACATGCTTGACTTAATGTTGGTAGTAATAATCTTGTTTGTAAAGTTTACAATGTATGTTATGTGTACATTTTAATGATTTTATGAATATTTGAAACTGAAAATGACTTGGCTCTATGAATTAAAATTAAAAAATAAAGTTGCCCCTCAATCACAGTACCTGAGCATTTATTTATTCTGCTTTTTCTGTTATAAATAAAAATTTTATTCAAAGTTTGTGTGTTCATTCAAAGTTTAATATACAACTTCCAAAAACACCCAAACTGAGTTAGGAAAGGAGGAAATTTATGTTTATTAAGACTCGTTTAGTTTTACTAGAAGACACATGAGAAGGCCGTAAACTTCTGTCACCCCCTGTTGAGGTTTACAGTATTCAAGGTGATGTTTCTTATCCCATTATTTATATAGTGTTTAAAAGTTTCTTTACATTTACTAACCTGAAGTGTTTGTACACACAAGAAAACAAAAACTAACAAAGTTTCAGACACTTTATTGCATCATATACTAGATAATTATCACAGGAAATGATATGAAATCAATTTTAATTGGTAAATCCATTCTTACAATGAACCTATTTCTGTTGTGGAAAAAAATAATTGTGGAAGGCATAGTGATTCTTTAAACCAAAGTAATTTTAAAACTGGTGTAAAATTTAAAAAATCTTACAAGTTACATAAAAGTAGAAGAATGCATCATTTATTATATTAAGATATTTACAATATATTTATTATTCATATCTAGACTTAGTGTTAAAAGGAAATCTTGAACACTTTCTTTCACATAAAGTTTTTGTAAACTTGCTGCACCTGTCTTCAGACTCAGTTAAATGAGAGATTGAAAGGAAACTGACTTTTAATGTGAATAACACGATACCATAAAGACATGCTACAGAATAAAAATTCAGTTCTCCATTTTAAAATAAACAACAATACAGTTGAAGGGTGGAATAACTACTAGAATCATTATGGAAACAAATGTACACCACGTACGGAATGATTGTTTTCATAAGGAAATTTGACAACCATAATTTTATTAGTAGAATTTGTGTACTTATTAATCTACAACTTTAAATGAATTTCTGTTATTTGAAAGTACTCTTTAATGTACAACCAAATATGTATATTAGCTATTCCTCACCTAAAGTCAGTGGCTTTTCAAACCTTCATTCTTTACCTAAAACATGAAACATGCAGGGTATTTGATGCAAGATTTTACTCAGAACACCTGAATACAGTCCTAGAGATCTCGGTTTCTCTTTGATACTTTTAAATAATATAAACCTCATATACACTTCATTTGAATCTATTTTATGTTGTTAGATCTCTTAACTGTAACTTCACATTTTGTTGAAACACTATTTAACTTCATAAGTAGCTCTGCACTTGTTTTTATTCATTTTCTAAAATAAAGGACACAGCTCTGATGTGACAAGAAATGTATCATTGAAATGCAACAATGAAATAGTTGACTAATCATACAACAGTAGAGTAATCACTGAACATTATAGTTAAAAAACTTTTATCAAAACAAGATCCATCTTTGCCAATTAAATGTATCAGTTGATAAGTGAATGAAGAAATGATAATGAAAGTCCATATCTAAAAGATAGACAGAATTTATTCAAATCCTGGTAATGAAAAATGGAACAGATATAATTGAAAAAGATGTGAAATCTCCCACGAGCATCGTTGAACCTGAAATAAATTATTTAACTTGCTGGTCTTTGTAACGTGAGTGCATTTACAGAAATATATTTATTTAAAAGCAGTCATGAATCTAAGAGACAATAGAGTAGAAAACTTAATATTCAGGGTAGAGAAAATATTTGTACATATATATTACATATAACTGTAAATTCAGAAGTTATCATGTGCATGTGTAACACAAAATTATAATAAACTTTGAACTACAGATAGAACACAAACCAAAAGTGAACATTTTTAATTTGTGTTTACTTCTTGTGAAATACTGTGTTAAGCTATTTATATACATATTACTTCCCTTTCAGTCCAATTGAAATCTTACAATATTGCATACATATCTAATCAGTGACATGTTGTATAACAGTGAAAAAACTTTCCTGACACAAAATGTATTCTAAAAATGGCTGGTGTGGGGTATTAAAGGTTTTATTAAAATAAAGTAGATAACAACAGTTGCAAACTTTTTGTTAACCTGAAGATCACCTAAGAAGGTAGAAGTGTTGTTCTCTAATTTATTTTAATAAAAGTTGTAATACCCATACCAGCCATCTGTAGAATACATCTTTACTTCAGGTGGCTTTCACATTATCACAAAGTACTTTCCTGACACAAGTTTCACATTAAATTTGGTACAATAAATTTCTAATGATTTTGACACTTTTTACTACCAAATTACACACTACTGTTTATAAAAATTTTCATGTAGAATTAGGCTAAACTAATGAATGTGTTCAGAGAAAAAACTTACCCTAACCCTATTATGTAACAAAAGGTTTTTTATTTTTGCATGTTTCTTAATCTGTGTCAAGTTTTCTGTTTCAAACTATATAAACGACACCCTAGTAAACTTAGTTTCACCAAACTAGTAATGAAATACAAAGAGAAGACAAACTCGATGCTTCTCAAACCTCTGTGTAATAAACACATTTATTGTAATTTTCAAGTAACATTGATCACAACTTTTCATCACCACTGAATTAATCATGTTACATTTTTAACTCTAAAAATTTTCAGTTTTCAACAATGGAAGATTAAAAGGACCTTTCAAGCATTATACTACCAGAAACTAGAAACATATTTCATCAACATCTATTCAAAATTAAATTCTTGAGGTTTTTCCAAACATTACTAAAATCAAGAGTGATAGCTTACAGATGTCAGTAATCAGACATTCTGTGATGTTCTACTCAATGTATCATGAAGTTATCCACTTTTAAATATTTAATTATTACTTTTGTAACCACTCCCAAAATGGTTCTTGTTTTCAGTGCTTGAAATGTGTTTCATACTTCAGTCATAATTGACTGATACTAACCTGATATGTGAAAGTTTAGTTTTACATTCAAAACAACTTTCTCAGTATTTCTCCAGGTACAACAAGCTACAAAACCCTAATTTTGAGGTACGTAATTTTTCAGTCTTCTATTTTATCTACATACAAGAATTGTGTATGTACAAACAACTGATTTAGTTTGAAAACATCTACTAAATATTTGTAATAACTAAAAAATAGGTGAAAAACTTATTACACAATGTTTATACATTTTTTCAGTATATCTCAACATTTATGTCAAAAAACAAATTACTGTATGTATGAGAAAACATGATAGTTGTTTAATTCTATGTGTTTAATAATTTCTAACTGTGGTAACACACAGAACTATGACCACTTAGGTTACAGGAAATGTCTCTGGTAAATATACACTATAACTCAATTTTTTAATAGAATATAGCAAATATATTTTCATTTCAAACTTCAAAAATGTCAGATTTCTTTATGTTCACACAATAAATGAACAGCTTTGAAATATTAAAGAGCAAGCTAAGGCATTCAGTTTTAAATGATCTTATTAGAACATTTCTCTGAAACTTTGGTCTAGGTTTATAACAAGGCCAACGACAAACAGGGCAGCAGTGGTTGCAAGAATCTCGACACAACCATGCCATTATGCACTGACAGTGGTAATTGTGGCCACAAGGCAACCCACATAAACTAACACCATAATGATAGCGTTCCAAACAGATGGCACACTCTCTGCATTCTATCATTCCTGAAGGAGTCCCTTGCTGTTTCTCCTCATTTGGAGACTGGAAGCCATGATTTTCTTCATCAGAAACATCACTATTTTGCCAGTTAGAGCAAGAACGTCGTCTTTCAGCTGTTGTGGAGCAGTCACAATCATTGAACGTGGTTTTTATGTTACTGTCCAAGGAAACTTGACTAGACTCAGAATTTGGTTTCAGGTCTTGTTTGGCAAAGTGGTAATTTAATGGATTAGCTTGTTCTTCAGACATAATTTTGGAATGTGGGTGTTCCATATCTTTATTGTTTTCATAATCAAATTGGTCATCTGATTCTATTTTGTTGTCACTTGAACACCATCCATGGTAAGTCCAAACAGGCAGGTCTTTAATATAATCAGTTGGGAAAACAGGCTGTAGCCATAGGTTTGGAACAGCTAGCCTTTCAATAAGCAACTCCATTCCCTCCTCAAGATCCAGATCCTGAGGAACCATCGGTCGGCTCAGAGTGGCCATTGGTCGAAATAGGTAACTCAAAATATATCCCTCCCAGGGATCAGTCCACCAATCAGCAAAGAAGGAAGATTCATTGAATGAGGAATTATATCCCAATTTCTTCCATATCACACCAGTTATAGTTCCCAAGACAATGAAAGTAAGGAACAACAAATAAGACGAAAGATGTAACTTCCAGTCGTATCTAATGAGAGAAGCTACAGGCGTACCACTTAAATATCGAATTACTTTTAAACAATATTCTGATGTTGTTTCCATGAATGGAAACTGGAACAATCCTATAACCAACAGCCATACTAAAAACAAAACACAATTATATTTGATGATTTGAAATAACAAATGAATAACATGTTTCCAAATTTTGCCCGATAAAAGAAATAATCCAAATCCTGTGAAGATATTTACAATAAACAAACTTAACAAAATATATCATTCATTTCTGGTCTCAGCCACTTTAAAAGAAGCCCATGCTGTCAAAATTAAGGGTTTCACCACACTGATGACCGTAAACAACTGTTTTTCTGGTGTAACAACTAAGTAAACAGGAAATGTTGACACTTTCAACTTGTTCTTCCATTGAATTTTATTATTTTCACTGATATTAACCAATCCAAAGCGGACTCTTCCAGTAAATTTAATGGCCAAAGAAGAAAAAAACAGAGGGGGTTGTGACATAGTTGACATCAAAATCACTCGTATTTCAGACAACGGAGTTTCAGGGGAGTATGTCAACCACCGATTTTCAAGTTCATCAGGAGAATCAACCTTCTTTATCCTAGTTGCTAGAAGATGCCGTATCCACTGTAAAACAGCTTGTGCTTTAGCTGGGAACAGGTAACTATGAAGGACTACTTCCTGCTTGGCCCTGTGTCCTCTGGGAAGTGCAAGAACCAACTGTGGCGTTGTCCACTTCTTCCTAGCACACAGTCTATCAAACAATCATTATCAATTATCACTTACTAAATTACATACTCATAACAAGCAAGAATTTAAATATCTTTATTAAATTTTTCATTAATCCTAGAATCAATTCAGAGATGTGCTAATATTTTGAAACATTTTTTGAACCATTTATAATTGATAATTTATAATAAATGGAACTTGATTTTCTCCTTTCAAATACACAAGTTGTCTTAGTAACTGACCTTTCGTCCAAAGAACATTCAAATATTCCAGCTCGAACTCCAAATCGTGATACCTTGGAAATGACCTGTTTCCAAGTGGAAGTGTCCAGTAAAGGTTGCGTGAGTCCTGAAGGAATTACTTGTACTAACCACACGCTGTCTTTAGTGTCTTCTACCTCCTCGTAAAAGTGGCTACCACAGGTGAAGTGAGTGGACTTGGTAGTCTTGCTAAAAATGGAGCTCTGTGGTGTGGAGTTTTCCGTTTCTATAGCCGAGTCCAGCTCTTCCTGCACCACCTCTCCTGTTGAATAAATCATCAGTTCCAAAATTCACCTGCTACAATTACTTACAGCAAAACAAAACAGTTTACTGAAGATATAAGCAACACCTACTGGACATCCATAAAACTTTCTATTTTTTGCTCTTTTTTTACCTCTTTATAATTAAAGCCAAAGATGCTTGACGTGTGAACAGAAAATAGTTACCATGGCAAATATCCTTAATAAACACTTCACTTTAGTTTGTTCTTCTGGAAACACAGATAGTGTAAACTAACGAAAATACATACTTAGTTTGTTTTCAAATGGAGACTCATGAAAGGAGCTGGTACAAAAAACACAACAAGTTTTGGTTTTCACTAATTAGATATTTATAAACAGAACACAGATGACAGAAACATCTTCAACAACTTTCAACATGCACTAAATTCTAATCAAATGTGATATAACTATAAAAAAGGTTTTATTGTTATTTGGAACATTCTATAAATGGTTCCTATAACTTTTTAAATTCAAGAACAAATGTAAAATGCACACATCACCAAAATTAATATGATTTGAGAATCACTCTTAATAGATGTTACTGCTAAATCAATCTTGTTTAACTCTGACATGTCTGTCAATTAATCAAGAACATTTTGTACATAAAGTCCTCTAATCAGATTGTAAACATACTGTGATATACGACACCAGATTTATTAACCTTCAGTAAACATACATGTTCTTTTGTGTGTTTATAGCCACCTAGTGGTCAAGCCTAAATTTATATCGTATAATGCTTTTAAATACAAAATTATGTTTTATCCCTGACAAAATTTTTTATTCCATTTTCAGCTTTAAATTCCAATCTTAAACCAACTTACAGAAAGGTTTTATGAAATATGTAAAAGGTGTTTTTGTGCATTAATACATATTTACCAAAATATTATCCATCCTGTGCATTTTGGAATATTGAATGTTATCCAAATAGTTGTGTATATATATCATTTATCATTCTGTTTGAACAACCATTTTTATTCATAATATTTTAATATTGTTTTATTCCTTAGGAAAATACTCATACAATAGAGTTGAAACAAATTTAGTGTGTGCAAAGTCACAAATAACTATTATTATGGATTAAATGCCAAGATGGCTGTAAACATTAGTTTCAAAGAAAATCTAAGAACAACCTTTTTCTTAACAAAATGCATCAGATTTGTCCCACAATATATTTAGTTTATACTGTAATGTCATAAAACTCAAGTACTATTAGCATCATGTTTATCAGTATACAAGTTACAGTTGAGTGTGTTTCTGCCCATCAAAACATTTCCAAGACAAAAAACCAACATCACTAAAGTATACACATGCCACAGAGTACACCTTCAACAAGTAGTAACCACTATCCTGGGAAGAAACTAGGGAGAGTTTATCATGTGTAATTAGGTCAAGAAAAACTGGTTTATGACATATTAATGTTTTTTTTCAGGTCAGTCATTCTTTAGTATCACCAGCCAGAACTATTATGAGACAAACAGGTTTCACAAGTTCTCTTGCCAGTCCTTTCATTAGTGAATACATGTACATCACAAGGCCCTTAGAAGACTGCTGTGTTACCATAGCAACTTAGTTACTGTAAAAACACTGCTGTTATAAGGGTTGGAATGGTGGTTTGCCATACACCAAATTTAAAACATAATACAATTTTCAAATCCCCACCTATCATATGTTATTCACAGATGTGTATAGATAACTGGATATATGGTAAAAGGAAGCAAAACTACAGTCAAAACAAACGTACAGTGGAAACAAAACTAAAGTCAAAACACAAGCTTAATCAAATTTATGTGTAAAACAACAAACAGGATAGGGAGTATGTAAGTTGCACATAAACATTATGGGTCATAGTGAGGTCAAAACTAACTACTGGTGCACTACTGAGTTATGAAGTAGACATTATAAAACTAACTACTGGTACACTACTGAGAGATGAAGTAGACATTATAAAACTAACTACTGGTACTCAACTGAGAGATGAAGTAGACATTATAAAACTAACTACTGGTACTCAACTGAGCGATGAAGTAGAAATTATAAAACTAACTACTGGTACACTACTGAGTGATGAAGTAGATACTATAAAACTAACTACTGGTACAATACTGAGTGGTGAAGTAGACATTATAAAACTAACTACTGGTACAATACTGAGTGGTGAAGTAGACATTATAAAACTAACTACTGGTACAATACTGAGTGGTGAAGTAGATACTATAAAACTAACTACTGGTACAATACTGAGTGGTGAAGTAGACATTATAAAACTAACTACTGGTACAATACTGAGTGGTGAAGTAGACATTATAAAACTAACTACTGGTACAATACTGAGTGGTGAAGTAGACATTATAAAACTAACTACTGGTACAATACTGAGTGGTGAAGTAGACATTATAAAACTAACTACTGGTACAATACTGAGTGGTGAAGTAGACATTATAAAATTAACTACTGGTATACTGCTGAGTGATGAAGTAGACATCATAAACCTAACTACTGGTACACTACTGAGTGATGAAGTAGATATTATAAAACTAACTACTGGTACACTACTGAGGGATTAAGTAGAAATTACAAAACTAACTACTGGTACACTACTGAGGGATGAAGTAGAAATTATAAAACTAACTTCTGGTACACTACTGAGTGATGAAGTAGACATTATAAAACTAACTACTGGTACACTTCTCAGTGATGAAGTATACATTATAAAACTTACTACTGGTACACTACTGTATGGCCATCATAAAACTAAGAATCAGTACATAGTTATCCTGTAAACCAGCGTTAGAAATGTTCATATATTTCAAAATTTACAAATAGTGCAACTGTGTGCAGTAAGAGGGTGAACTGAGACTAGATGTTACGACTCAGCCAATCCCTAACAAATAACTATCTGTAATTGATTACAGATAGAATTAAATTATTTATAATTTTTAACTTAGAAATTAGTAGGAATAAAGATAGCTGGTTGTATTTTGTTAATTAAAAGTCCAACCATGCATCATTGTTAACATCTTTTGAAAAAAGGCATTCTTCTGATGCCTGAAATAAGTGGTTAATATATTTAACAAGTTGTTTCGACTAACAAATCAAAATGATAATTTTATCAAAGAAAAATCATCTGTAATTGTTATTAGTTTTTATTTTATTTTATTGAACAACTAATAGCTGGTAAATGAATAGTATAAAAGAATAGTGTACTCCTTGGCCACACTGCATTAACTTTCCAGCTGAATAAAAGTTGAGAACACAGTAAGAGTTTTCAATCATTTGACAATGATACCCATATTTGTTTTCAGTTATCTTGTAATTTGTTTTTATGTCATTTAAATATATGGGTTGGAGAAATAAAATTTCATATTAGTTAGAGAATCCACGTCTGTGCACATGAATTTCAAAATAAAAAACAGACACGTACTTTGCAAACTAACAAAATATTTCTAATAAAGACAAATTTTTCTGTAAAATCTAAAAGTCCAGAGACAAGAACAAATGTTTAATTTCATCCATTATTGGTAGAAATAGATTTATAACTTAAAATCAGTAAACAAAGTTTCTACTCATTTAGAACAATTATCATAGCATTTCCCTTTAGTTGTTAAATATATCTGATTTACTGCTGTTTTTACCTGATGACTCAACTAATGCTGTCAACTCTTGCTTTTCAACAACACCAGCATAGCTTATCCCTCGACTTTCCAAGATCTGCTTTAGTTTCAGAACACTCAAAGAAATGGGTTCCAGAATCTGTCTTGAGTAAAAAAACGGGGAATTTCCTTGGTACCATGAAACAGCTTCTAACAGTCGAGACAGGAAAAACAACAACAAGAAATAAAGTGCTAGAAGAACCAGCCGAAAGTAGAACCACATTCTGACAGTAGAAAATGATACCTGAGAAGTAAAATAATAATAAATTAAGATAGAAGTTATGTTTGTAAACAAAACTATAAACAAATAGAAGTTCAGTAATCTTAATATTACAGTCTAAGAACATGTAACTTGTTTCCAAGTCTTAAGTGTTTGCTTGTTAACAATTCAAAAAGAGAATTATACATCAGGAAGTTATTATTTTCCTATGCTGTACTTCTAATAGGCATTTCCCGATGTTCACAAGATTAGATATTCTTGTCCAGTGCTATCCTTTACATCTTCTGCTCCTCCATACTAGAATGAAATGATTTTAACATGTCTCTCATGTAAGCCATCATGCATCGCTTCTACAACAGAAGCGTGATACACTCGTATGACACACGTGGCTCCCTCTACATGCCTCTACCAAACCATAATTTTGAGGTTTTGCAGAAGACATAAGCACCAGAGGAAAGCAAAAATGGAAGTGCATATAGAAGATAATATTTCAGTATCAAAATATTATAACTTATGACTCAGTACTTTCTCGTTCACACAAGTCTGACATGGTACTTTTCTGTTCACACAAGATTAGCTAGAATACCACATTGATCAGATGATGGGACCAAGTGAGGTAATATTGCATCTACGGATACACTTGGAAATAAGAGAATCAGATCATAAGATTTGATAAGGAGAACTGTACCACTTCTGAAACAGGTGTACTCTTTACCCATCTGTAAAATATTGAGATAAGGGCAAAAAAAAAAGGAACACATCCAACTGGCAAAGAACTGTGTCAGGACAATAATTCTAACCATGTAAATATAGCTGTAACTTAATTATACAAAGAAAAAAGTGAGTAAAATAATAGATGTGCCCCTAAATGTAGAGTGGCTATGGCATAACCTACCTTACTCAGTAAAGCAGCAAGTCAACTACATTCAAAACCCAAGCTGCTGGGGAGAAGGGGGTAGAATGAGAATCATATGGTATTCAGTTCAAGTCCAAGAGACTTGGGGGAATTAGACCCATTATCCAGTATTGAAAGGATGTCTATATAATATAAATATCCCCCCCCTCAACAGTGAAATTGACCATAACCATCCTAAAGGAAATAATTACATCTTCAGAATAGTTATAAGTGATAGCAAAAAGGACAGAACCAGAACATTCCCTGTTACCTCCACTTTGACCCAAAACACAAGAATACAATCAAGCGAAGAATACAGAGAACCATAAGCATATGTAAAACTTGCGTTGATTGGTTCTCTCTAAATCAAAACCCAGTCACATGGTACCAACATTCATGCAGGGGTAGGATGAAAGCTCCCAGTCAAAGAGTTCAACTGCAGTTTGATGTCTTACTCCTCTGTGTATATTGCATATTGGAACATGACATCATCTACACCTTCAGAACTCCACCACCCTACTGTCATTTTTGTGCAGAACTCATTCAAGAAGGTTTCTCTATGGTCAACCACTCCAACAGTTTGGATCTGAAAAGTGGTAAGAACTGCCACACTCCACTTGAAGAAGGGGGGGGTGAGAACACATTGGAGAGTCTGAAGGAATTGTCATCACCTGAGCCAGTATAATGGGTGAAACTCTAGTTTAAAAGGCAAACCAAACTGACTTATTCAGTACATGGCATGTCAATGATGGGCAGCTATTCCTTTTTGCTTTACCCATGAAGACCATGGGTGATACAGTCTAGAAAGTGCAAGTTTATGAAGCAATTAGATCATTAGGTTATTGACCTACAGATAATTTTATGGAATACCCCATCCCAACAGTAAGCACTGCAAAACAATGAAAGATAAAGCACGACTCAACATGGCTGTGAGGTGTAGATATCAAGTTGAAGAACACCTGGTCAGGCACCAGTCACTACTGAACAGGATCAATATCATAAAGAAATGAATCAAGGGTTCCTGAAAGGAAAAGTAGGAATATAAACTTATCCAGTCCAAATCACACAGTAGCCTGAAGATGACCAAAGGTGAGATAAGAAAATCCAATGAAAAAAGAAACCTCAATATGGAGTAATTAATGGGACATAAACATATTAGGTGTAGTCCACAAAACTTGAAGAAACCAACAATCCTTGATGAAAGGACATCAGTGAGGAAAGAAAATCAGCAAGCCAAGCTCCAACTTGAGCAGAACCCACTAGATAATCACCAATATTGTTAACAATATGATATTACTGAAGAAAACAAGAAGAAGCACCCTGAGAAGAAGGAACAGGTGAGGACTGGGAAATGATAGCAGGTGTCACACTGAATTCTGACAAAGACAAATTGGCAACAAGGTTGGAATGATTGAACTGTTGTTGTACTGATATATTTTATGATTCCAAAGATGTATTGCTGTATAAATGGGACCACATGTAAATCTCAATGATAAGATAGCAAACAGATGCAAGTTAAGGTCACATGCAGACCTAGAACAGGGGTGGGCAACTTATTTTTCATAGTGGCCACAACTGTGGCTAATGAAAGTAACATTGGTCACACTATTCAAAAAAGAAATTCAAAGATGTTAGTTTAATCAAAATAATTGCACTTCAACTAACCTTCAATGTAAAATTGATGGGGTTTTCATCAACAAGTTTTGTGAAATTTGGTTAATATATATGCTCAATGAGCATCTTAGCTCTGCCTCTAAATTTATGTGAGTATGCAGAGACCTGTATCTAGACTTGAGAAAATCTAGCATAGAAAATGTTGACTTACACACCCATGTGAAACCAAACATGGAAAATAATTTTGAAATTGCTCTCTTTAAATTTGGAAGACTCTCATTTATCAGAATAGTGAACCACATCTCTCTGAAAGGACATTTTTGTTTACCTTTTATGCATTCTACACTTTGCATTTCATTTTCAAATCCACACTTATCTAAAGATAAAAAAAGACAATTTTCTTACTGAAATTTCCTAAGTCAAATTGAAATGGATCATACAAAATTCAAATATCAATTTCAAACTTTTAAATTCAGAAAAGCGTGATTCAAATTTTTGATCCAGTTTACATAGAGATCATCTTTAGCATCAGAGAAATCATAGTTATTATTTTCTAGAAAACTATTCAACTTTGCAAAATGTGTGAAATCATTCTTTTGTAATTGTTCTGCAAGGAGGTTTAGCTTTAATTAAAATTCATGAATAGACTGTGATTGGTCGCTTATCATTTTTATCTCTTCCTGAAACTTTGCATTCAAATTACTCAAGAGCCATCATATAGCACAGAAAGTGTAAATCACACTGCCATGACAAAGTGCCAATTTCAGGAAATTTTCAATATTACCCTTTTCAACAAAATACTCTTTTATTTGAGGAAATAAGGAAGTAAATCGTTCCAAGACTTTTCCTCTACTTAGCCATCTCACATTTGCAAAATTAGTAAAATCATCAAAAGTACAGTCACTGCTTTTCTTCAAAGACTCAACAAACTTTCAACAGATGAGAGAGCTTCCACTTCTAATATAATTTACAATTTTTACAACAATGTCCATCAAATTTTTCAATTCATCATTTTAGACGTCCGAGCACATCAATTTTCCTGATGCAAAATGCAATGGAAAGATGGCAGTGTGGACTTCACATTATTTTCAATTAAATGCTACTTCAAAAGAGAAACAAATCCTAATTTCTCCCCAGTCAGGAAGGGAAAAACAAACAGGAATGGGAAAATTAGTCATGTAGTGAAGAAGTCATGTGGTTCAGAGAAAATGAAAGAGATAAAATGTTGCATACCCAAAAACAAAATTAAAACATTAGGATTAACTGACTCTGGGTGGAGCATGAGAAGGCAAGAGAAAATCAGAACATGGAAACAGATGATTTAAGTTCAAGTCTACCTGAACAGACTCATCTTGTTTGGAAGGAAGTGGGGAAAGTCCAGACACAGAGGTTAACCCATGTAACATTCAATCACCTGCTGGGTTGCCAGCACCTGAGACCTAAGATGAAGCAGTAGTCACTTTTAATAAAACACTTCGTATTGTTGTTTTTACCTGGATTTTTTCTAAAAAATTCACTTCAAAATTAAAGAATGATCCTACTTTTGTAATGGTAACAATTCTAAAGAGTTTGATGACAGCAGCTCTGCAAAATCATCTGACTGAAAATAAGAAATACCAACATGAATTAATTTAACAGAAACTTTCCCTTAATACCCTGTTAATGTTTGGTCAGAGATGCAACAGAAAAGGTTTATTTTGGAGTTTTAAAAACATTTTAAGGTTCCACACAAAAGATTAGTTAAGAAACAAATATAACTAGGACACATAGAATGATTATTTCCATGGTTTGTATGGAAACCCATATCAGTAGGACACAGAGAATGATTACTTACATGGTTTGTATGGAAACCCATATCAGTAGGACACAGAGAATGATTACTTACATGGTTTGTATGGAAACCCATATCAGTAGGACACAGAGAATGATTACTTGCATGGTTTGTATGGAAACCCATATCAGTAGGACACAGAGAATGATTACTTACATGGTTTGTATGGAAACCCATATCAGTAGGACACAGAGAATGATTATTTACATGGTTTGTATGGAAACCCATATCAGTAGGACATGGAAAATGATTACTTACATGGTTTGTATGGAAACCCACATGAGTAGGAACACAGAGAATGATTACTTACATGGTTTGTACAGAAACCCACATGAGTAGGACACAGAGAATGATTACTCACATGGTTTGTATGGAAACCCATATCAGTAGGACACAGAGAATGATTACTCACATGGTTTGTATGGAAACCCATATCAGTAGGACACAGAGAATGATTACTCACATGGTTTGTATGGAAACCCATATCAGTAGGACATGGAGATTGATTACTTACATGGTTTGTATGGAAACCCACATGAGTAGGACACAGAGAATGATTACTTACAATGTTTGTATGGAAACCCACATCAATAGGACAGAGAGAATTACTCAGATGGTTTGTATGGAAACCCATATCAGTAGGACACAGAGAATGATTACTTACATGGTTTGTATGGAAACCCACATGAGTAGGACACAGAGAATGATTACTTACATGGTTTGTATGGAAACCCACATCAATAGGACACACAAAGATTACTTACATGGTTTGTACACAAACCCACATGAGTAGGACACAGAATGATTACTTACATGGTTTGTACAGAAACCCACATGAGTAGGACACAGAGAATGATTACTTATATGGTTTGTATGGAAATCCACATCAATAGGACACACAGAAAGATTACTTACATGGTTTGTACACAAACCCACATGAGTAGGACACACAGAATGATTACTTACATGGTTTGTACAGAAACCCACATGAGTAGGACACAGAGAATGATTACTTATATGGTTTGTATGGAAATCCACATCAATAGGACACAGAGAATGATTACTTACATGGTTTGTACACAAACCCACATGAGTAGGACACAGAGAATGATTACTTACATGGTTTGTACACAAACCCACATGAGTAGGACACAGAGAATGATTACTAACATGGTTTGTATGGAAACACATATTAGTGGGACATAGAGAATGATTACTTACATGGTTTGTATGGAAACCCATATCAGTAGGACATGGAGAATGATTACTCACATGGTTTGTATGGAAACCCACATCAATAGGACACACAGAATGATTACTTACATGGTTTGTACAGAAACTCACATGAGTAGGACACGGAGAATGATTAATTACATGGTTTGTATGGTTGCTGGATTGGAGAAAGCAAAATGTTGTTAATGGAGTCCAGTCAAGCTGAACCTACTTTTTTTAGTGGACTGCTTCACTGGTCAATGCTTGGACCTATGTATTTTGCTGATTTACAGTAATGATACTGAAAGGGGCATAATTAGTAAATCAGCAAAGTTTGTTAAATATATTAAACTCTTGGTTATTCCTAAATGTAATGAGAGTGCTAAGGTATCAGCAACCCATTAGGATCAATTGGTAAACTTGACAGTCCTTAAATGCAAAGTAATGTACTTGGGTCACCATAATTTAAATGAAATGTTTCATATAGACCGGAAACAATAGACCAAAGTGACAGATGAAAGAATGTCAGCACAGTGAAAGATAAATCATTCAAGTCAGTTTTATGTTGCTAGCACTAAGGCTAATAGAAGTGTAGGGTACATTTATAGACATGCTAAAGATGTAATTACCATTCTGTACAAACAAATATTTAATATGATTCAATTAGAATAGTGTAGTTTTTGTCTCTTTACTGATGAATGCATACCAACTTCTCGAAAGGGCTTGGAAGAAAGTACTAGAATGATCCTTAATTCGGAAAGGTTATCTTATTTAGTCAGGTTACGACCTCTTATTTTCTCTTGTGAAAAAAAGGATACCAGATTTAAGATGACTATTGTCTGAAGAATCAATAGGCTAATGGTATCTGATTTTTAAGTACTGTATTCTGAAGATAATAGGATAAAATACAATGTTTAACATTTGGAAATAAGCTAGATTCTACTTAAGACAACTTTATTTTTCTTAGAGGGTGGTGAGCATATACAAGGTGTTGCTTCAAACTATCAAAATAAATGTAAAAAAAAAAACTTGGTCCAGTCTCACCAATATTAAACTTTTGAGTTTATCTTTAGCATGTCTGGTCTGTTCATTTGTAAATTTAAAACCATTCCAAAAAGCCCCATTTCTATAATGATGAAAATAAAGCCTATATAGATTTTTAGTCGAGACCAATTAAAGGTAATAAACTAAAGGTTGGTTTGATAGGTCCAGGAAAGATATGAATGTTGTTTCAAGTGTACTACACTACAGACTTTAGTATATTTTATAATATTTACTACTAGTTGGCTGCCAAAATAAATATCCATATACATAATTAAAATTTATGTACAGACTATCACGACATCACGTTTTAACAAAATACTGGTCTGTCTTCTTCATTTATGATTTACAGTTTAGCAAAATAATTTATAAATACTAATAATAATACTTTTGTCACATGACAGAAAATGAAATTTAGAAGAAAAGTCCTTAAGTCATAAACCCACTGCATCTTCATAGTTTGTTTGCTCCGGATAGAGGATAATCCACCTGTGAAAAGTGCTCACGTTATAAGGTTTCATATTTTTATTTTTTATTTTTAATCTACGTATTTTCCTAATATCACGAAATAAGCACAATATGCTTCGCTGTATGTCAATATCATATCTGAAGAATACAGGTTAAAACATGTATGTTATCCACGTAAAATTTCATTCTACTTACAGAATATTGTTTGTCAACTTACTACTGTATTAATATTAGCATAATATACTTCATCCTACAATAGATTTAACTATTGTGTTACACTCACTAAAGTAAATTCAATTATAAGTAGGCTATGATTGATTACGTGACAACACAGGCTTATAAACAGTATTTTCACACACGAATTACATCATAAGAATTATATCTTCCATTTTCAAGTTTCATAGTTGTACTACAAGTATAATATCTATTACTGAACTTACTGCCTATACAGATCTAACTTTGAAAATTATATAACAATTTTTACTCAATTTGGAAAACAAATATAAAAAATAAAATCTGAACTGTAATTTTTTATATTATAGATATCTCACCTTCTAGTTCTAAAATGTTTTACGTTTAGTCTTGAACTTGACAAAACATTCATTTGATTTTTAAATGTTCATCCTCCAGTTTAATAAAACCCTAAATTTCGGAACTGAAACTATGCTACCATATGATGTAGGCTTACGCTAAGCCTTTGAACTTTGATACGTAAAAGTATAAGCACTCACTGTTCTCCCTTTTTTTCATTATCATCTAGAAGATGGCAGATGGCTACAAAACTATATTTTTAAATATAAATGTTCCGATTATTATGATATATATTATAAAAAAGATATAAAAACAAGGGTATTTTTTCGTTTCAGTAAATTTCTTCATTTATAAATTCATTGAATTTTTGGATTGTGTTCAGCAAGTATTACATAAAAAGCGTTTATAATCAGTTATGAATTTCTTAAGACCAGGAAAACCATAACAACAATTGATAACATGTATAACATTCGGACGTTTCACCCCTCAGTGGCACAGCAATAATTTTAATGGCTAATAACTCTAAACACTGGGTTTTGATACCTGTGGTGGGTACAGATACCCCACAGTGCAGCTGTAAGTCTACAAACATATCGCTATGCCGAAGGGTGTCATTGGTCTCTAGTGGATCATTTTTAATCAATAAGGTTTATTTGCAAAAAATAAAAATAAAAATAAATCTAACTTAAGTTTCAAGGTAGAGTTCGTAATTGGTTTTAAGATTCGAGTGTTTATAATATTGCTTTTTCCTTTCTGAGAAAAGAAAGACTCAGAATTCACAGAACTTCGGAAACGACATGCTTTCTTTCGGATGGAGTTTTCTTTGTTAAAATCTTACTTTGTTATATATTTAGGGAAACCATTTTGTTCAGAATGTTTCGTATAAATGTTATTTCCAAGTAAAGAGTAAAGTAATTTGAGTATATTTAGTTTAAAATAAAACGATGTATCGCTATTTCACCTGATTAAACCTACCGGCCTGAGTTGTAAACATTATTTGTCACTCTTTTAGTGAGATGATTCTCCCTAGAATTACACATAGGATACGCAGGGTAACATAAGATTTAAAAAAAAAATCATGGAGTAAAACTAAACTACTGAACTTTGTCTGAGTTTGAAGAATAAAATAGATTAGTGTTGACATTTTACAAGTCTGGAAGTAGATGTGACAAAACCATTAAACAAAATCGAAACGTGTGTATATGATAGGTGGAAATGTATTCAGAAAACCGCAGTAACTTATTAAAAACTTGTTATCTGTAGTTATATACCATGTAGGTGGCAACCCTTTTCAAACAAACCATTGTGTGTAATTATACTTTTTTTTAAACACTACCCACAGGTATGCGGCACTCATTTATACTAAGTCAAAGGCACTGCTGCACCCTCAACATTCCCAGATCACGGGCTCTTGGAGACTGCATACAGTGTGTAATAAAATAAAATATTATTTTATTCCCCAAAACAGAAAAATCAGTTAAAGAGAAGACATTTATATACGAGAAACGGCATGTTTTATGGAGATCAACAGCACCAAAAAGTTTTCGTTGAGAAACTATAGAATTGTGTGAAGAACTGTCTCTCGCATATTTAATAAAGTAACAATAAAGGTTACAAACGTAATTCGCCAAACATTCGAAGGTTTGTGAAACCTGGATAAACGTAAGTATATTAAAGTTTGTAAATGTTGAATTTTCTGGTTCTGATTTGAATTTTTATGTAAAAAAGTGTGAGATGAAACTAACTTTTTTAAAATAATTATTTCGTTGTTTTTCATTCGTTAATATCCATGGTTTATACTCTCTCAACGACTTAATTTAAAAACTAAAAGGGCAACCATACCAGTGTTTCTATCCTAACACTGGATATCTATTGAATATTGGTTGATACCTAATATAGAGTATGTTACTATTGGACGCGAACTATTTTTAATAACACTTCTCAAGTTATAGAAATTAAAACTTTCAGAACTGCTGTTATGCTTCCTTTTTGATTGTTACATGGTACTTATAAATATGTCTGCTTTTTTCCCTTATTCATGTTTACAGACCACATTTAATCTTTTTAACCTTTGTAAGATATCTCATTTTTAAGTATTTCCTAATGTTATTATTATCATACTAACAATTTATTTGTTCAACTTTTCATAATTAGTCCACTAAAATCACAGTTGTTTAATTCTCTAAACACTTTGAACCAGTTATTAAAGCATTAATATACCTTTTATCATGCTAATTAAGTTATATCATAATAAGGAAGAATATTTGACGTCATTTGTTTTGTTCCTTTAAAAAGTTGATGACATCATGAATATTTGCAGGTTTTACTTCCATTTTATATTGTTCCTCAAAGTAAAACGTAGAATATATTAAAGTGCTGACTTAGAAACAGATTGGTTATCATCAACCCCACATCAATGTGGTTACAAACTGGGTTAAGTTAATAGTTTTGAGAAGAAGTCTCCAGGTAATTAACCTTCTGAAATAAAAACAAATACATCAGGATTAGTGTAACTATTGCATTTTTTCTACATAACAGAGATAGGTACTTATATTTATCTATTCAATCATCCCTTCCATGTTTTATGAATGAGACACTTTTATAAAGTTTGTGGGTGTAAAACATTTTTATTTTATAATATAGTGTGTTACGGTGAATTTTAAATTATGAATTTTCAATAGCTCAAACTTAGTCAGAACAAAGATCTCTTTAGGCCCTCGAGCCAAATAGTCTTAGAGATAATATCACTCCATTTCAATTTAGTTGTAAGTAAGTTATAGACTATGACAAATAAAACTGTTTTAAATAACCTTTGCTTTATCACTTATTATAGTAACTTACTACACTTTCTGGATAAATAAAATAAAGATGCAAGGTCACGCAAATTTAAACTTATTTCTCTCACGACATTATTAAAATAAATATTATTTTATTATCACAATGAAAATGATTATATTGTCTAATTGAATGTTGCTTAATTTATTTATTAGTTTCATATCAGACAAAGCCAAATTCATTTTAGTATAGTGTTTGACATAATTTAAATATAAAACAACAGATGGCACTAAAACTCAAACTTTAAGCGTTATTATATAAGTCCGCAGACTCACTGATGATACACGTAGAAGAGGAACCACTACTCAGAATTATATTATTTCCCGAAATTATATCATCATCTGCCACTCGATTCCTTGAAGGAACACAGGGCCGCAATCACTTGCGGTTTCAGTAACATGTATTTAAGTGAGTAGGTTGTCAGCCCACTGCACCGAGCCGTCCCTAATTTAGTAGTGTAAGACTAGAGGGAAGGCAGCTAGTCATCACCACCCACCGCCAACTCTTGAGCTGCTCTTTTATCAATGAATAGTGGGATTAACCGTCACATTATAACGCCCCCACGGCTGGGAGGGCGAGCATGTTTGGCGCGACGCGGGCGCGAACCCGCGACCCTCAGATTACGAAGTGCACACCTTAACGCGCTTGACCATGCCGGGCTGAAACTATACAGAAGAAGGTTAAGATATTTAAATATCAAAGACGAATTTGTTAAAGTATGTGTGTGTTCTTCAGTGTAAATATAATTATTTCTCGTCACAGGACGCCTTTATATAACATTCCTAAATCATTATCTTTCGCTCATTTCTTACAATGATGTAAGTTAATGACAAATCAAAACGCGAACGTCATCAGTAATCTTATTACCGAAACACTTGACGAACGAAATGAGCAGACATGAAATATTCTTATATCATTTATTGAAAAAAATGTGCTTAAAATACAGTTTTAGAATAAATGTTATCAAGTTAACTTTATTACAAGGTCCCTCGCTGGTATATCAGTAAGTCTATGGATTTACAGTCCTAAATTCAGCGGTTCGATCTCCCTCGGTGAATACAGCAGATAGCTTGATGTGGCTTTGTTAAAAGAAACTAACACCTTTATCACAAGAATTAAAAAAAAATGTAATGCAAAAAAATGTTTCTAAAATGGATTTGTTTGTTTTACAGCAAAGGAAAATTAATATTCTATTTTTTCCTTAATTCGTTTTCCATAACTTAAGCAAGCATTACAATTTATTTAATTTTATGTTTGCTAATTTTACACATAATTATATGCAATTGAATATTTTTTGTAAGGGAATATATTTATCGTTCTTAGGGATGTCACATGACCGTAAATATAACTTTTATTGGATCTCGTACTTTACGAGAATCTTACGTAAAGATAACAAGAGGAAAACCAATTGGGTCTCGTACTTTACGAGAATCTTACGTAAAGATAACAAGAGGAAAACCAGTGTGTTTGCGCAGTGTTTTTTAGGTTATATGTATTCGGGAAATGGTGAGTGATTTGGAATATTTTACTCGTAAGAAAGGTTGCGAAGATGAGCACAAATTTTTAATAGTTTGAGTATCTTAGTGTGATGTATATGTCGTTTTTATGGGTTGTCGCACATTTAACTTATTTTCATCATCATGACTATAATTATTTCAAGTTGCGTGTAGGACTACTCGTAACACCAATACGAAAACAAAGTATCCACGTGTAAAAAGTCGTTTTTTCTTTAAAAAAAAGGAAATAGCTTATTAGTTTTGATAAGCTAAATAAATATAAATAACCATATAATTGTGTATAACAAATGAATACCCTTTTCTGATTATAGCCGTTTTGATGTTTGTTGTAGACTAGTGGTATTTACCGTTCTTGCATTCTTAATAGGAAAAAGAAAACGTATCACATGACCACGTGAATTTGGAATCTCAAGATAGTATAATATTAGAGTTTGAAAATTGTGTTTTTTTATAAAATAAAAAAGCGATAAATTAAGTTCTGCCAAATCAGTGAAATACTCTCTCAAACTCAAACTTTATTTGTTTAGTGGTCGTGCGTGATAACTGTTAAAAGTTGAGTGGTATATAATATAGTTTATTTGCTGTTAACTAAATTGCATGTGACTTGTTTGCTACTGATAATTATGCATTGTTTTATAATAGGTAATCGTGATGGATGTAAATACATTTCTTTTGCTTTAATGGCACATAGTAAAAAACCAGAGATGTCTTACTTTGAGGTGTATTTTAATTAAAGTTATTTTTAATTATGTTTTTGTGTTTATTTTAGAAATTTGATGAAATGTGTATATTCTGAAACTTTAATGAAATATTTGTTTATTGCAGTATGCATTATTGTTTAAGTGAATTTTAGGATAAGTTTGTTAAGGCTAGGCTTTATGAGCATCCAGTTATCTATGGTAAGACTGTTGTATCAACTTCTAGATAAAGTGTTTACTTCTAGGTATTGTCAGAAGAGGTAAGTGACTCTGAAGGACCTGTAGTCCATATTCTTAGATCTATAACACCTTTTGTACCTTATGAGAGTGTAGGGTTGGTTTGATCTCGTGAGGGTCACCTAGAGATGAATAGTTAAACACGAGGTCTGTTTTTCAACAGGCGGTATTTTTGTAACCCTTTGTTTTAATTATGTATATTTGTACCTATTTAAGAACTAAAAGTGACACAGTTGTTGTAACATGTTTCAAACCACATTAATATGTATCAAATCCTACAGTAATAAACATTCAGTTAACTCAGGAAACACTTTTCATATAAGAAGGGGGGTCACTTATTGTATGCTAGAAATGACTTTTTTTAACAAACCTTGTGCTTTAGTTGCCTGCAAATGTATTTACCCATATTTGCAGGTGCTGTATTGACCTGGCATCATGTGATGGTTAAATTCCTGCAGGATGCAGGATTTGATTTCCTTTTAGTTGCTCCATCTATTGTTGGTAAAGATTAGCCCAGGAGTTTCTAGTGGATGGTGTTGACTACTTGCTTTTTTTTCTACTCAATCACTTCAAGAACGGAGTAGCTTTGTGCAAAATTCAACAGACATGCACATATATGAGTCATAGAACACTTGTAATAAACACCATATCAGAGCACTGTTGTCCTTGTTTGCTGTCTTGTAGGTTATGCTACAGTTGTGAAAAATATCAGACAAATGGTAGTTGATCATACATGAGAAGTTGACAATTTAATTATGACAAACAAACGTACGAAGATGAGTGATTGTAAAAAGTTTATTGATTCATTGGAAGAACTATGTAAAGAGAGAACTACAAAACTGGAGGAAGATATCTAAGGAGGAAACTGATGTCAACAAACATTCAGATGGAAAATACTTCAAACATGTAGTTAACATGGAGTGAGTACAAGTTCTGCAAAGGCTTACAGTTACCACATTAGTGGATGTGTGATAAAACTGGTTGAAAATAGCCATTGTCTTGTGACTACTTAGTAAATACGTGATTCGTTAAGATATTTCACTGTATAAGTTGACCAAGCTGAAGCAAGACTAAATATTTAAGGTTCTAAGCTGTTGTATGGTACAAAATATTTTAGTAACGTCTGATGAACTGAATAGCATATATTTTACAAGTGTATGGTTTTGCACAATCTCTAGGGGTAAAAGGCTCAATTACAGATTGGAAATCATGTGCCAAATATTAAAAATGTAAACAAATGTTTTTATAAATAAGTAGGAAGATGCAAAGACATAAGTTTATCCATTTTAAATACTCTACTGATATTGTTATTATCCTATGGAAACAAAAACAAGCTAGTTTATTCTATGGCTCCCTACACAGGCTTTAAATAACTGAAACCATTTTAACCCATCATAATTTATTTGCTGCTTTTTATCTTACCTCTCACCATCATCACACAGAGATGCAGTAAGTTTTGTTTATTTTTCAGGTACATGATGGATGACGCCCCCCTTCAATCTTTGGTGATTTTCACAAAGTACAACATGTGGCCATAATCTTATTTCTAGTGAATTGTCAGTGTGTAGCCACATAACAAAAACTGTAAGATAAAGTTTACTGGTGTTTTTGTGCCTTCAGGACTTTAGGATGTTGAATATAAACTAGAGGAAGGAACTGACCTACAACTACATAAAGACAACACAGTGAACAATGCATATAACAATACAACATCAATATCTCTAAAGAAAAACAAAGTAACTACAGATGTGTTGCCACCATCTAAAGAAATACTGAGGACACTTTTTCTGAGCTCTTGAAACTGTGATGACTAAACCAGCCATTCTTTCCATTCTAGCTGAACTTCTGGCATAACACATTCTGCCATCAATGTTACAGAAGTGTCCACTGATGCTTAATGAATCTTAATGAATTGTTTTGAGATGTAAGAAGAAGAGCTTCTGTAGCACTATAAACATGTAGATGAAGCCATCAAAGTAACTAAAGAACTCTGACAGACAATCTATCCCACAGTTTTATAAATAAGGTTTGTAGCCTCTATTTCAGTGCCTTCAATATTTCTGCAACCAAATGTAAATGTGATCATGAAAATATTACTTTCATGAGATATACACAAGAAATGACAGTTAAAGTAAAAATTGTTAATATCAGCTCTCCTTGTTGATTGTTTCATTGTAGCTGTTTTGAAGGTAATAAGTTAAAGGTTCATGTTGTAGATGGACTTGATAACCAGGTCTTGGATGATGAAGCTATCACATCAAATTTATGAGAAGTTAAAAGTTTATGTTGTGAGACCCAAACATTTTTCTCCTGTCCAAGTGTTAGTTTGGGTGTCTAATGAGAGTTTCTTAAAACATTAAATACAAACATTTTACTCTAACAAAATGTTTGATACTTATGTAACTTTAACACGTCTTCAACAGGTTATTTTCTCCTTTTCCTGGTGTCCCTCTGTAACATAATGCATCCTTTATTTTATTGAAGTAGGGATTAAGAGTCAGGGGGATACTCTCTCTACAGTAGTAATAATGATATCAATATCCTTGTAAGTAAATTGGCATCAGACTTGATAGCTGTGTGAAACTTTCTTCTTTCCACTTATTCAGATTTCATTGTATCAGGTCATCCCTTAAATAATGTCCAATTTTAGGTTCAGGAAAAGAGAGAGGATTTCAAATGCTTTTAATGTTATTCAATCAATAATGTATGTTCCATTATTATTAATTACTTCCTGCCAACGATTCACAAGCTCCTGAATGTCACTTTTATAAAATTCTTGTGGTTTGGAAGAAAAGAATGTAGAGAGGGTAGTTTTCACATCTTTATGTGTTCTAAGCTCTTTTCCATTAAGATAGTTTTGTGAACTTCAGAAAAAATGATAAACAGATGGGGGCAAGGTCTAAAGAATAAGGGGGATTTGAAAGTTTTCCAGCCTTGGTCTTGAATCTTTGCAGATGTGATCCTTGCTGTATGGGACCATGCATCATCTTGGTTTAATATAAGACCTTTATGATTGATTAAAGCAGGCTTCTTTTCAGTGCAACGTTCAAGCAATCTAATTGTTAACAATAGAAGTCTGATGTAAACGTTACTTTGAGTGGCAGCAACCCAAACTGAATCACATCAACAATATCCCATCAAATACTCTAAAAGACTTTCTTAGGGTGGAGGACCATTTTGGGCTGTGCTTTAGGTACTTTGCCTGCACTGAGCCATTGTATGCAGCACTTAACATTCTTATAAAATATCCATTTTTCATCTCCAGTCTCTAATCTGTCCAAAAAAGGTGTTACGTTCACGAGAGTGCAGAGAAGTGCAAATGCCCACTCTTGCTCTAAGGTTGGCTTCTGTTAAATCATGGGGGACACATTTTCCAAATTTTGGTAACTTTCCAAGCTGTTGCAGATGACTGAACTGTTGAATGGATTGAATTAAGCTTCTGTGCTAGTTCTTAAACTGTTACAGCACAATCTTCATCTAGTGCAGCCAGCAGCAAGTCAACATTAAACTCAACAGTACGATCTGAACGTGGTGCATCACTTAAGCTGTAGTCACCTGATCTGAACTTCTGAAACCACCTTCAACATTTTCTTTCACCATGAGAGGCTTTGCACCATAAACACCTTGAATGTTTCGTGTAGTTTCTACTGCACTATTGCCTTTTTTAAACTCATAAAACATTATATTCCTAATGTGCTTGTGAGACACATCCATCTTCATAAGGGTTTATTTGATTAACGATCTGAAAAAGTGGACTTGGATTAGTTTCTTTTATTTGTCTGAACATTTTTATACACGTCCTACTCCATATTTTAGTCATTAAAGCCTTCTACAAAGACAGAAATGATGATGCACTTTCTGTATTAAATTTTCGGACATTACTTATGGGATGACCTGATACATGTGTATTTGTTGGTTGTGATGTAGGTGTAGATTATTGCAGAGACAAACGAAACTTTATTAACTAATCATTCGAATACACGTTTTTTTGGTTTGCTTGCAACAAAGAAGCAAAATGCCAGCCCTCTAGTGAGGAAAAAATCAGTCTTCTGTTAGTAAAGAAAAACTAAACATAAAAGAACTGGCATTTTGACCCGATGTTGAAACTTGAAATAAAGCGTTAATCGTAGTGGACTAACAACACTTAAATATATGGTACGTGAAAGATCATCTCTAGTAGAGTAATCCCAAGTTTTTGACGTGTTAGTGTTATAATAGGGATTTTGATGATTGACGTTAATAAAGTGTTTTATTTTCCTAATCTGACATGTTGTGTCGGTTATAAACGTGCGCCACAGGTGTTTACCATTGCTGAATTTCATTGTGGGTAATTGTCGTTTAAGTATATAAGCTTATATCAATCGTATTAACGTTTGACCTGTAAGATGGTCGATGACCAATATGATGCTTGGATGTGTGAATTTCAGTAATAGTATACACGAATGTACCACAACCCAAACTACTACCCAGATCAAATGTATGGTCTTCGAGGGCCCACAGACTCTTTTCCAATCGTAAGCCAAAAATGGTAAATATGTATATGAAACATATTAACAGTTGTAATAATTATCTTAACAGATGATATACAAACAGTAAAGTGTACATGTTTATCTACCATCATGAAATAAACCTGTTATTGCTACAGACAATATTAACTCTAACAAACCACAGGGAACATTTTGATGAGTTTCCCATCATTGGTGTAGGTGCTGTATGAGTAACTCTAGCCTTTTCACATTTCTGTTTATGTACATTTATATAAATGTGTTTGGAGCCCAACATTTCACCTTTTCTTGGTTGCACAGACTGGCTGTTGGTTCAAGTTCGATCGGTACTAAAACGCGATTACCAGTTTTAGGGCCGTGGGTGCGCTAAAACGCGTCGAGTAAGTTACACAAGAATACCCAACATTTCACGATGGGTGCTACTTACTAGATGTAATCTTTCATTGGTTTACAATTAGGGGCAGCTATACACAGATAAACTTGTGTATCTCTGCGCCAAAATTCTAAAACGAATGTAGTGTAATTGTGTGATCTCGGAAACTTTAAATATTTTTGAAATAAAGGATTCTGGGAGCTAGTTTCTCTGATATAATACTTTTAGGAATTGCGCATGTACCGTTTCAACACTGTTTCCAATGGCAGGTACAGTTGCACTATGCTCGCGCTAAGCCGGAGTGACGTAACGTTCATGATCTAATGATTACCAGTACCTGTATTAATTCTGTATTTTTGCTTCTCTTCAAAGTGAAGACTGGGTGGGTTGAAATAGGTCTCGCTTCACAGAAGTTTTTACTTTTAAGCCATAAAATGTTCTCGCGATGCTTTTGTATTTGAATGAAAAAACAAAAACGCACGCGGTGATGTCATGCATTTTTACGTGGGAACCGAACCTGCTCGGATTCTCGTTTGGTTTGAACCTCGTTGCTGGACTGAAATTACTAAATATATTCGAAAATTGTATTATATTATGAGTGGAATAAGAAACTACTAAGTACTATGTGGCTGTTGGTAGTCAAAACAAATAGGTTGTGTTTATTAATGTAGTTGGTTTCAGTACCGTAATGGAACATCTGTTTACACATACGTAAATACCTTCATTAGTGTTTGGTAATTTCCTTCTGTGTACATTGATGAACATCGAAACCATGGTTATAATCCACCATAACTCCAGGGCTTGCAATCAGATAGTGATCTTGGATAGTGAAGAAATATGGGAATAGTAGTTGAATATAGCGGATTTTATTACGTGGCTGTAGGTGGTGTACAGGTTCTGCATTGCGAGTGGTCCATTCAGCTAGTGAGATGTGACGCCATTGGCTGTCTGCCAATGAAGTCTGTTGTCTTTTACGAACATCTGTTGTTTATCGCTCACGTGTGATAAAGATGTAAACATATTTTGTGACCCAACTGGTCTTTACTTCTACCTTTAATGCGGCCGGTAGCAATAAAGGGAGAAATCAAATAAAGTAGAAAAATCACAATTTTATTATTTGAAAGTTGGAGAAACTTAACCATTTTTCATGTTTATACTTTTACCAGTGCCATTTTGTTTTAAGATTCGTGTATTCAAACACGTGATAATGCTAACACTACTGTCGATATTTGATGATTTAAGTCCTAGTTCTCTTTCTTCATGAAGATGCGAGATGCACAATGGTCATAAACACCCGGATTACGGTTTTTGTTTAATTTTGCTCATGGTTTAGATATTTATATTGTCCAACCACTTTAAGTTCGTAGTAATTCGTCAGTTGGTCATTTATTTTATATGCTGCTCTTATGAACTGAATCAAATATTACAAAAGAAACTTTAATTGGCTTAGACCAGTATACTAATTCATTCAAAGTGCTCGCATTTTAGAGGTACTGGGGCACGTGGACCATTAGCTTATAAGCCTGATAAAGGACCGAATATTTGTACTGCAGATGGAATATTACCCAGAAGAAGAGATTTAACAGTGGGGCACGTTAACTTCTAAACTGATCTGTATTTGGTTTTTAATATAACACTAAGTACATCACAATACTATAAACCAGTTTTATCTGCTGCATCAGGCACTTAAATGTGCTTTATAAACTGTGTTTATATAACAGTATAAATAGTTTGGGTTCAAATAGTTATTTCTGGACCGTTCTATGACAGAAGATGAACAGTTGAGAGTATAGAAACACTGAACGATTTGAACGAACACGAGAGAAGGGGTGTGTTGTACCTACCTCTTTATTTTTATACGAAATTAAAATTAGTTTCTTGCACCAACCATCCAACAACGGCGTCAACGGAAACTCTCAGTGTGTGATTACAACCTCGTGTTTACTTCACGTGTCGATCTGCACGCAAGTCTGTTCGCGTGAATTCGTTGACTCGAAAAATTCATGTGTCATCGTGAATTTCTAGCAGCGACCGACCTCAACTCCACCCATTTTCTGTATCGCTGAGGTTTACCATTATTAATTTTAGAATAGTTTTCCATCGTATATTTGCGGATACTTGTTACACGTATAAGACATACCAGTTGATTTGGTGGTTATCATGTGATATAAACATTTTTATGTGGACTCAATGTCATAAGTTGAGTGAATATTTGGCCACATTTGCGGTCTTGTGTGTGTGTGTGTGTGTGTGTGTGTGTGTGTGTACATAAATTCCATGTTCCGTAATTTTTCCATTGCAGCTTATCGTGTAACCAAACAGTGTGTTCCAAAATCAGTTTTAATTTATTGTACTGTTTTGGTAAAGTTACTTATATCTACTGTTACTTGGAGAATATATATTTGTCATATTTGTTGACATTATAACTGATTTTTAGCGTGACTTTTAATACTGAAATCGATTATTATCGTGGCGATTTCAGGTTCGATCCCGTTTCCAATGATTTATTATGTAAAACTGTAAATAAAATAAATAATAACAAACGTTTTCTCATCTTTTATAGGCAAGTAACTTCTGTAATATATTTCAGAATTTACGAGCAGGCCAATGACACGCTGCGAGTCCGAAAAACTGTTACACATTAATATAATACTAAAAGTAGGGTAGAGTTCACAGAAAAATGAATCGGGCCTGTCAGAAGAGTCGAGCTGTCAACACCGACGAAACACAACTAGTCGATCCCGTGACCAATACACTCTATCTTCAACATCTAACCACGAAAGAATCAAAATGTGACGGAGACAAGTCGACCTTTGAATCATCCAAACAAAACGTAGATGATCGAGGTAAAAGACATTCCTTGTTTCGTTAATGATTACGGAAAACCTAGAATTCGTCCATTTTGTTTAATAGCTGTTAAGGAATGATGTTAAATTATTTAAAATAGATTAAAAAGGCAGGATCATTAAGATGTTACTTTAGTGAAATAGTATACTTCCGTATTACTAATACAATAAATAAAATTGAAGTGAAATATCCGAAGTAATTTATGTTTCAATACATTTTGGAAAGTTGTCTAAGTTCCTTATTTTTCAGTTTAAAGTTGTCCCCCGCTGGCATAGCGGTAAGTCTTCGGATTTACACCGTTAAAATCAGCAGTTCGATTCCCCTCGGTAGACACAGCAGATAGCCCACTGTGGCTTTGCTATAAGAAAAACGGCCCGACATGGCCAGGGGGTTAAGGCGATCAGCTCGTAATCTGAGGGTCACAGATTCGAATCCTCGTCACACGAAAGATGCTCGCCCTTTCAGCCATGGGAGTGTTATAATATGACGGTCAATCCCACTATTCGTTGGTAAAAGACTAGCTTAAAAGTTGGTGGTGGGTGGTGATGACTAGCTCCCTTCCCTTTAGTCATACACTGCTAAATTAGGGATGGCTATCGTAAATAGCCCTCGTGTAGCTGTGCGATTAATACACACACACACACACACAGTTTAAAGTTATATGAAGAACATAAAAAAAGGATGAATTAAATAAAAAATTAATAGTTTACAAATAAGAAACAAAATTATCTTAATGATTTCGAGTATAATAACTTTGATAATGTCCGAATTACTGTATTTTATGTAATATTGTCAATTAGTCTTAAAATATTTTCACGAAATAAGCTCCTGCGAAATACGCCCTCAAGGGATGGGTGTACGCCAAAGTAAAACTAACTGGTATTAACAACTCTAGGGGTCTTGGTAAAACACGTCTCTTTGACACAAACCTTGTTTATTCGCAACTTTTTAGAACCGTTTCAACAGTATATGTTATAACAATATTTTTGTCACTGTTTCACGCACTGTGTTTGTAATTTAGGATTTCTATATGTTTTAAACATTAAACGATTCTAAGTTTGTTTTGTTTTTCCTTATGTAAAACGGTTTAAAGAGGGCTTTTGCCCGAAAAGTTGCATATAAATAAGGTTTGTGACACTGAATATTTTTTCATTATTATTCCACGTCTTGCGATCCTTCGTATACCCCTCCCCCCCATAGATAATAATGGTTTTATATTAGGCCCGATTTTTATATTGCAGGTGAAAGGCCAAAGGTCGAAAGAAATTACATATTTAACGAAATATGAAAAGGCCGAACAACATTTTAGTACCGTATACTTTAAGTCAAAAACATGCCACCAAACATGACTATATGATTAATGTGACGTTGGTTATTTCTGCACCTAAATGTTGTTTCCTTCTGTTGGATCTAACTGTTTTGCTCTCTTTTCACTAATTATAAAATTAGGGCCTGAATATATCCCGGGTCATTCTGTTATCGCTGGTATTTTAGCTGCTTCGAAAGCATGATAAGTTGTCACAATTAACTAATTTAAAGTGTGACCTCAATATGTTACACACGATAATGTTGCCACCCCATCAAAACGTTAACGATTTAAACCCATTGCTACCACGGTAGCTACTTTGTTGTTGGGCGATTTTTTTAATGCAAAAAAAAATGTTCAAACAATTTTCTGTATTACTTGTAGGGTTGGAAGTGGTTGTTTTCAGGTTGAAACCCTGCATGACATTCACACTTTACGTTAATAAAAAAAATCCTGTTGTATCCTTGCACTTTGTACAACAACACAAAAACGATCCAACTTTTATCATCAAGTATTCTGTCACTGATATTCATGTAGAGTCACGTGTCTTCTGATGGTAACTCTGCACCTAACTTCAATATTATTCAAGTGTTTGTGTACGAAATTAACAGACATGTATGGGAGAAAGCGAACTAGATTCGTTGATTACTTGGACTACTTACCTCACGGTAAGTCGCGCTTTCATTTGGCGATTTTTTTTTTTTTTTTTTAAGGGGAAAAAATTTTCTATAGTTTCTTTTGGAAAATATTTTTAAAAAGTCCAAAGACTGCTTTGAAACTGCAAAAATTAGCCTTTTAAATGGATGTTTTTAGAAGTCAAAAGAAACAACTTGTATAAACGTATATTTCAAATGATGTTTATGTAAAATTTGACAAAATTTAAAATATCACGAAACAACATCCAAATCGTAAGACTACTTATCACATATTGACCTCACTGGTACTGAAAACATTCTCACTGGTGTTTTGTTCGAAAATTTGGGTCAGTGTTTTTGCCAAAAAAAACAACAACCTGTAATTATTCGTTGTGGCTTTAACAAAAACGTGTGTGTGTTTTACCCTCTGAATACGTTGGTTTATAACTCGATTTTTGCCACTGGAGCTATGCGGTTCCAATACGACTTGTGGTGTACTGTGTGATTGACCTGGTATTTGTAGTCACCGTTATTGAATCTTTGACTTTCATCAGGGCCTATAATGTATTTTTGTTTAATAATCAAATTCTACTTAATTCTTAAACTTAGATTTGTAAAGAGGGTCATAATAGTTAGTCATGACCTGTCATGAACTTTGTTCACTGTGCATTATTACATGCAACCATGGCCAGTAATGCTACGTCATAACTAGTAGGGTACATGAAAGCTAATTCGTGGCTATATACTACAGAAAAAACTTACAACGTAATAATTATTGAAAGCGAACTGACGCCATTTTTCTAAATTATTACACGTGACGATGGAAAAGTTGGTGTATTTATAAACACAACACTATTGAACAGAAACTTATTGATCACAAGGGTTTTTTCTTCAAAATTTTCGAATATATTATTGATGAAATCCGTAGCGCCAGGATGAGAACATAGTGTATGTTTTATGATGTGTGAGCAGACTATAACGTATAGGCCTATAAAGCAGTGTCTGATTATCAGAAGGAAAAAAATCTGAGACAAGTTTATAGTGTAGTGAATCATACACAAAGGTTCGCCGGCTTTTATATAATAATCATAATAATGATCGAGAAGGAAAGTTGGAATTATGTAGGAAATAATTGGATTTATTCAGTTCTTCGGTTATTTATTTTGTGATACAATAGATAAACATAAAATTACCTGGTATGTCTATAAACGTAAACCAAATCACGACCTATGTCTCCAGAAAATAATTTTATTAGCTGAATATTTCACTATTACAGCTGTGTCAGTAGGTATTGATATTCTACACATTTCCTCAGCCAACTACACGTTCTGAAGCTTAAATCTTAATGTGAAATATGGGTAATGATTAGTTCTGTAAACAGTTTTAAAGAAAACATAGCCAGTGATCTAACACTTACTGAAGGCCACAAGTTCTACTTGACTCTGTAGAATATGACGAAATTCTGGATTATTCTTTACAAATATGTTTTATCTTAAAAATATTTTCATTACATCAATGTTCAATTAATGGGTGAACATAGAACCTCCCTGAAGCACAGCACTCTACAGTTTATTGAATTTGAAGTTAATTCCCCTGGTGGAAAGATCTCAATACTGCATTACAATATGCAATATTCGAATTCTGTTTGTTTGTTTTTTATTATTTAAATGAACCCAAAGTGTTCTATGCCGACAAAAGCAGTAATATAAATCGTCACAAGTCTATAATAACGTTCGTTAATAAACATTGTTCACAAGGGGTTCGTCTACATTTTAGTTTTACTTTCACAATTCTCAGCTTAACGTCATGGGGTTTAATAGCTATTTCACTTGTGAAAATCTTGTTAGCTGTTTTCACGCTTTCATGGTTTTGGTAAATAATAGAAGCCCCCTCCACATCCTAAATAATTATTTTGATACGCAACAGGTAGTTAGTATGAAAAATTAATCTATTTTGAAATAATGTAGAAATCTTGATAACCAATCTTAACCCTAATGGATTTTACTTGAAAAAAAAAACTAGAATTTCCCATGATTCAATGTATTTGTGTATTGGTTTGAATTTTGCACAAACTTATACGAGAATTACACCCTTTTGCAACTTAATTGAAACAAATGGTCATTTTACAATATTTTCAGTATGGCGGCCGGTGTAGGCTCACTGGCCCCTCTGATTTCCTTTTAATAGCCATTTTTTTCACACAGACGGCGTCATTAGCTGTGTTTTGCAGTACGGTCGATCTATTTTTGGGACATATGACGAAAATTTGAGGAATATTACGTCATTCGAAATTGTGTTAGAAGGGTAAGACCAGCCAAAAAACAACTTCTTACCAACTCGAAGAAAAAAACGGTATAATTGGGGTCGGAAATGCAAGAACAATGGAGGAAGGTGTTATTCAGTGACGACTCATTTCTTTGTACAGGGTCAAAGAAGTCTGCATGTTCGCAGATCTCCAGGTGAGAAACTTCGAGAATCTTGCATCAATTAGTTCGTAAAACATCCCTTGAAGATGTTTTTGGGCTTTTTCAGCTACTATGGCGTCAGAGGCTTACATATCGTAGAAAGTATGACGCGAGGACCACAGTACATCGAAGTTTTGCATAGAAAAGTCGTTCCAGAATTGAAAGAGAGATTTCCAGATGGATCTGGCATTTTTCGGCAAGATCTGGCTCCGTGCCACACATCGAAACTTGTGAAGAATTTTATGACTACAACGCGAATAAAGGTGCTGGACTGGCCTGGAAACTCTCCGGACTTAAATCCTATTGAAAATCTTTGGGTGATTTGTAAAGAAAGACTTCGGGGAATAAGACTATACTACGAAAGACAAGGTAATTGAGGCCATAATTGAGGTGTGATACCGCGATCCAAAAATTAGTAAAAATTGCAGTCAACTCGTGGACTCGATGCCAAAGCGGATTAATGATCTTCTAAAAAATAAAGTCGGTCATATCATGTATTACTTTGAGTAATTTTTGGATTGTCAGAAATGAAACGCAAAAAATTAAAAATCGTAATTTTCCGTCTTGTTTCAATTAATTTGCACAAGGGTGTATCTGCGCTAGCCGTCCTAAATTTAACAATGAAAGACTAGAGGGAAGGCAGCTAGCTAGTCATTACCACCAACTCTTGGGTTACTCAAAATTTTACCAACGAATAGTGGAATTGGCTGAACCACTATAACACCTTCACAGCTGATAGGGCGAGCATGTTTGGTAGGACAAGGAGCTTGTCTGTGTGTAGTTTGTCGATTTCTATATTTATATGGAACCACCAAATTGTGAATCGAAAGAAACATTTCCCTGTCTTGCTGAATGGAGTAAAAAAACCAAAGCAGAGGTGTTTATTAAGGAAAAGGTTGTAAACTGTTTATTTATTGATTGGTTGTTTATTCTTACTTATTTTTATCAATTATCAACTACCTCTATGTAACAAGTAATCTTATTAAACCATTAACTAACAGGAAGTATAGAAAAGTAACAAATAAACACATGTACCCACAGAACCGAGGATACGTAAGTAAAGACAAAACCAAACCTCATAACGGGCTTTTTATTTAGCCCAAATAACCCAGTCATAATCCGCTCCTGTATACACCATTATCACTGAATAATTTTGTAATTTCTTCAGTTTGATACTTCTTAAAATAATTAAGCCCATTTTCCCAGTGTGGGCTTCTGATGTAAAACCCTCAAATATTTTATTTAATAGGTTCTAAAGTAAATAGAATGAGACATCTTTAATCTGAAGTTACAAATAATTAAATATTTATGTTTTCAAATAACGTTACGTTTTCACACTAACATTGTGACTTCTGTAGCTCATCTGCCACTGTCCAAGCTAGGCCTATAAATTCTACTTTTAGATCTATTCCATTTAGTTAGATGTATAGAATGTTATGTCTCAGGCCGCTATAGATTTGTCTAAACTAGGCCAGTGAATTTTAAACCTAAATTTATTTTAAAAAATCAGTACTGTACACAATTAGACCATCGTGTGAAATATGATTCCTACTCGGTTCCTAGCACACGAAAACATCTATCATTTTAACCCTAATTTTACGTGTTATTGTGAACTAAAACTGTCACACAACACCAAATTTGAAAGTGTTTTCAAATCTAACGTGCCGCTGATAGCTTTGTTTAGCTAATACCCAGTAAATAACCCAAATGACTCGGTCTTTATATTATGCCCGTTTCTGATCGTCTGAATACATCTCGTGTGAAAATTCATCAAATTGGAGTCAATAGTTTCAGTGCTGCGAAACAATTAAAAATCAAACTCGACATTTTCGTAAATGATCTCTTGCGTTGTCTTCTTGCCAGAAAACAAGACATTAAACTATAGAGCACGCAGTAGAACTTTGGAAAGGTTTGAGAATTAGTGGTTACAACTCCGTGTTGAATAAAAGATCATAACTGCTTACATTTTGGCCCACCTGCCTTCATGGATGTAGAATGAAAGTGTTGAATCTAGCTTTCCTTTGTATGCTCAGCCGTCTTAAGAATACATTTTACTTCACGTGTTTCTCGTCATCACGAGTTAGTTCCTCTTAGCTCAAGACTTATCATAGTTTGTACCAATTGTGATTTTTCAACCAACTACTACACACTGTATTGTCTTATTATTACTAGTCTCGAAGCATTGTGGGGAAACCAAACAAATTTATCTTCCTTTGTCTGCTTATGTTTTAAATGTTCTTCTTTCTATAAACTAAAATTGTCACTAGATGTTATTACACAAGATCTACAGTTCTATGATTTTCATTGGTCACCTGATACAGACGATTAGTGAGTTTTCCCTCATGCATATTAAGTGTCCTCACAAATCGATGACACTGAGATAGAGGGCGTTGAATTAAACTCGATACAGGGATTAAAGCAGGAAGCCTATTAAATATAGAAATGGATAAAACCCTACAACCTGTATGTATCGTATTTATTCATTTATATCAAGACTTCGTGAACCTACGTGTTATTCTATCATCATATATATATATAGAAACGGACAGCTTAAGTGATGAACGTCTTAAACGTAAAAAAAGGAAAAACCGCATTCTTTTTAAATTGTGGGCGAAGAACAAGTTATGACACAGCACTAATTTTGTTAAACATTTATTTGGTACAAACGTAACAATCTGATTGTGATCGTTGCATTTTTATTTGCTTTTTGAATTTCGCGCATAGCTACACGAGGACTATCTGCACTAGCTATTCCTAATTTAGAAGTGTAAGACTAGAGGGAAGGTAGGTAGTCATCACAACCCAACGCCAACTCTTGGGCTACTCTTTTACCAACGAATAGTTGGGATTGAGCCTCACATTATAACGCTCCCACGCCTGAAGGAGCGAGCATATTTGGTGCGAAGTGGATTTGAACCCGCGACCCTAAGATTACGAGTCGAATGCCTTAACCCACCTAGCCACTCGTCCATTAAAGTTTTCAACTGTAAGGAAGGTACTGTTCTATAACAGAGAACAAGTAATTACCTGCACTTTGTGATTTTCATCGTTGCGTTGGTTTTTGGCATTTAAAACCGTATTATTAAAAAACAAAAACTGAAAACAGTGCTAAGTATCTTGCTGCTACATGATAGTTTCATGTTTAACTTACCGATGTGGAAATTCGAAGGGTCCGTATTGGGTTTTTTAAAAACAACTATATGTAGCGTGTGCGTGTTTTCTTATTGCAAAGCACCATCAGGCTGTCAACTGAGTTCGCCGAGGGGAAACGAACCAATGTGAGCGTGTTGGTTACAAGTATTGTAATAACGTACCACTCATAAAAACACTACTTATCAATCAATTCCACCAATTTCTGGTAGGCCTTCTCTTTATGTAAGTTACATAGACAGTGAGTGATTTCACTAGTTTTAGATCGGTTCTATATAATGACTGTTGTAATAAGGAAGATTTAGCACTATATACTGTACAACTACTTTTATTAAAAAAAAAAAATGCGAATTACCCACTATGCTCTAATATATGTACTCCAGTGGATATATATATGTGTATATATGTACATATTGATGGTTAATAAGTCAGGAGTTTGAATTGAGTTTTGTATGAAGTATCTAATAAAATATTATTTCGTGTGCAATAGCCTATGTATAAAATGTTAAGTTATACGTTAAAAGTTTTAGACTGTCCTGCTTTATGACTGCTACCAGTAATAACTCCTTGTAATAATTTATTAATGTTAAAAGTAATATACAAGCTATTCCCCATAAAAATTCTGTCTGGTTTTCTGGATTATGTCTAACAATAATAGGCCCGGCATGGCCAGGTGGGTTCAGGCGTTCGACGTAATCTGAGGGTCGCGGGTTCGAATCCCCGTTGCACTAAACATGCTCCCTCTTTCAGTCGTGGGGACGTTAAAATGTGACGGTCAATCCCACTATTCGTTGGTGAAAGAGTAGCCCAAGAGTTGGCGGTGGGTGGTGATGACTAGCTGCCTTCCCTCTAGCCTTACACTGCTAAATTAGGGACGGTTAGCGCAGATAGCCCTCGTGTAGCTTTGCGCGAAATTAAAAAAAAAAAAACTAGCAATAATAACGTTCAGCGGTTTGTTAACATATTCCATGTTAATAAAATACTCCAGGAAGTGAGTGAATTTTCGGTACTTACTTATTATCAGGGGGCCATTAAAATCACTTGAATGCATGAGAAATTTAAAACATTAATAAATTAATCTAAATAAACTGTATACATTTAATACTGTATGTGTTTGTTTTTCTTCTCTCTCTCTCTCTCACACACACACACACACACACACACACACACACACACACACACACACACACACAAAAGAAAGCGTTAGACTCGTAAATACCACAAAGAAGAAACAACTGTTTCTGGATGCCAAACATATAGCGACTGTTTGCACATAAATTCAGCTAATTACGACTAGACGATGACGTGCAGTGCTTCCTCGATGTTTTTCATTTCTTCCCTAAGCTGATCCTCAGAACCTTTCAATTTCTTGTGGAGTACCAGTTTCCAGAGCGACGAAATCGTACTTGTGGTTAACATTAAAGTACACTTATGTGGACTGTTCAATTTGCAAATTGGTAATCTCTGATTACGTGAACCTGAAAGCCGCAAACATGCAGTCACAGAGTAAACTTGTTGCCACGATACTTGCATGTATACTTAGGCCTACTGACTGATACTTACGAACTATCGCTTAAACCGAAAAGCTTAGAAGCACGCCTATATTAAAGATGTACATTTCGGCTACTGAAAAAGCCTACATCTAGGCCTAATTATGTAATTCGATTGGTAAGAACACGAGAATCATAAAAACAAACACAATTTGTAGGCCTGTGATGCAATAAAACAATTCAACAGACCAAACTATAGGGGGGATGATTGTATGCACCCTACCCACCACCTAAAATGAAGGAGGATGTATCCCCCATCCCCCCAGGATCTATGCCCCTGCCAGTAACAGTTCCGAATTGTATGACGGCCATGAGTCTGAGTAAATTCTCGATCTCTGAGCGATATTGTTTTGTATAGCTTCCATTAGAGTAGAAGTAGTGCGATCAGGAAATTGAACTAGAAAACACTCATTAGTTTGACGACAAATGCCCTCAAATATCCATTGCATTGTTCTTTCGTTGATCTATAGCAGGGGTGTGCAACATTTTTCGTCGGTGGGCCATATAACCAACTTCATCAATCAAGCGGGGTCACTTAAAAAACAAGCTTATTCGTGTACATGCACAATAAATTAAAAAAATTCTCAAAATGCAAGCAATAATATTTTATATTTTTGCATGAGTGATCATTTTAGTGCGACACTTGAAATTTAGAGTCCTTGCAGAGCTTGTCAATATCAGCTTTGACAGAAGTGGTTGCCACTCTTAACTGACTGGTCAAATGTTCATCAGTCAGCTGACTTCTACATTTGGTTTTGATGAGCTTCATTTTGGAGAAAAATTGCTCACAGCAGTAGGTGCTACCAAAAAGGGAGGCAATTCTTTGTGCATGACGGGACAAATTGGGAAACTTTTCACGTACACAGAGTTTGTAAAGTCTAGCAAACTGTTTTCAGAGAATTTCTTTTAGTGTCCATGTCAGCCTGCAGTTCAATGAGTTCCATTTGGCAATCATCAGGACTGTCTTCCACTGCCAAATCAAAAGGTTGAGCGAACAATTTCAATCTAATTTCAGTTTGTCTGAAATCTGGAAATCTGTTTGCAAACTCATCACGCAGCTTTTGTACACTGGTTCCATATTTGGTGCAATCCAGATTAGGAAATTCCAGTTTCCTGGTTGCAAGACATGTAAAATGGGTCAATATGGCTCTTCTCAACTGAACCTGGAAAAGTTCCAATTTCTTCTCAAAAGCACAAATATGCTCAAACAACTTATTCACAAGTTGACTTTTCCCTTGTAGTTTTAAGTTTAAATCAGACAGATGCTGTGTAATGTCTGTGAGGAATGCTAAGTCATTCAGCCAGTTCTCATTGCTCAAGAAGTCCACATTCTGACGTTTGCTCTCCATGAAGAACTTAATCTCTTCTCGCAGATTCCAGAATCTCTTCAAAGTAGCAGCTCTACTAAGCCAACGTACAGCAGAGAAGTACAAAACATCTGAATACTCACTGTCCAGCTCATCTAAAAAGTTTTAAATTGTCGATGATTTAATCCTCGTGTTCGAATATAATTTACGCATTGGACGACATTTTTCATGACTTCTGCAAAATCCAGAACTTTGGTGCACAAGCTCTCTTGGTGAATAATGCAATGGCTTACAACTACGTCTTGTGCTCCAATTGCAGTTAGAAATTTCTTGGTGAATCCATTTGTCCTACCTGTCATGGAAGGAGCACCATCTGTTGTAACACCACATAATTTATAAGGATTCAGTTCAAACTTTTCTACAACCTTAAGCACTTCACAAATATCCTGTCCTGTGGTTGTGGAGGAAAGGCTTGCCATATCTAAAACTCTTCGAAAACATCAAAGCCTGCAGTAACAGCTCTGATGAAAATGACAAGTTGGGATGTGTCATTGATATCAGTGCTTTCATCCAAAGCCAGACTGAAAGCTTCACACGAATTCAATCTCTCTTTCAAAGTTTCTTTGATGTCCTCTGAAAGATCTTTTGTCCTGCGTGAGACAGTAAAGCGGGAAAGGCTAGTTTGCTCCACCAAATATTTTTCTCTGGACATGCATATTCTGTGAATATTGTTAAACAATTTTAATAAATTCTCCATCACTGAAAGGCTTTCCCTTTTCTGCCATACATTCACAAAGCTTAAAACTCAGTTTTGTCACCAGTTCTGAATTTTTCTTGGAAGTGGTAAAAACACCTTGTTGTTTTTCAATGGATGTTTTTAAATGTTCAATTTTGTCCTTTCGTGCCTGACCAACAATTTCATCAAACTGGGAGGAGTGCTTAGTTGCGTAATGTCGCTTAATATTGTACTCTTTCATGACTGCAATTGTAGTTTGACAGACGAGGCAGACAACACCTTGATTATGTGGGACAACAAGATATTTTGTGCACCATTCACTGTTGAATAACCTTCCCTCATCATCAATTTTCGTTTCTTAACTGCTGACATTTTACTAGCCCTGAAATCAAAACAAAATTATTATCACGAAAATAGCAAAGTAGAAAAAAACATAGAATTTATTTACACATGGAACCTCTTATGGACAGAAACACATGTTTCTAAATTGGCATCCCGATCATAGCCTTCCGGTACTTAAATTACTTGAGAATAGCAAAATACAGTGTGACCTCGCCTATTCGCGGTTCGCCATTCGCGGGTTATGCGCAAACTGCGTTTTGTAGGTCACAGAGACTGAAAGGGCTTTTCGAGGAGATTTCTGTTGTATTTACTCAATCAAGCCGTTTTTATCAATTGTCGTCTTCACCAAACAAGATTGGACTGCTATTGGCTGACTGCCTCAGCTTCCCCAACAACGCAAACGGCAAAGCACAGCCCGGTAACGCACGGTACAATTTAGTGAAATACATAACAGTATGCAATATTGCTACATTATTACTGCATCAATGAGTATAAGTATCATTAGTGTTTGGGAAGCATTTCATATAGTATATAATCGCATACATATACGTTTTAAAACTGCGTCCAATATTCGCGGTTTTTCGCTATTCGCGGGAGGGTAAAGAACGTAACCCCCGCGAATAACGAGGTCACACTGTACATAGAATCAGATGCATCAGATGTAGTAACTGTAAAAGGTAATAAAATTTTCACCAATAATGAATGACGGACAGCAAAGGTTAGGGAAAATTGTCGCCAGCGGACGAAGGCGAGGTTCAGGACATGACGTTGAGTCGTAGACAATAGTGCTAGTGCACGTCACCTATTCATGCCCTAAGGAGGCCGACCAATCGAATTCGGCCTGCTCCTCTCTAGCAAAGATAATTTTAGAAGTTTGTCGAGTCGAAGCCTGGGAATCCCGTAGGATCGATGCTTTTAAAAATATTCCATTTGCGTTGGATTACAGATCAGGCCACATGGTTAGATTACAACAACTAGGGCCACACTAAATGGCTTGGCGGGCCGGGTTGTGGCCCGCGGGCCGCCTGTTGCACACCCCTGATCTATAGAATTAAGTTATGACCTCCAATTGTCTTAGCAGATCGAGCTAGTGAAGCATCTGCGCATACTTCTCTGAAGTAATTATTCCAGTCTGTAGTAGTTTTGTCCGTCATGTCTTATTGTCGATGGCACCAATCTATCAAAGTCATTTCAAATGCTCAGCAGTTAATAAAACGAAGACTTGTTACAAAAAGAAGCCGTGATCCCATAAACTAGTTCCCAACGTGCATATCTGCTTTAGTACGACAACTTCTAATAATACAACACCATTGAATTATTTCTCCAAAGTACACCTTCATTTTGTGACCTTTTTACGTATATGTTCAGCAGGGAGAATTTCATTGCCTTACAAAAAAAAAAAAAGAGAGAGAGAGAGACCGCATCTTCATTACTTTTAGGTAAATCCCAAATTTTCATCATCTTTGGGGCGAGGATAAAACGTGGCTTAACTAGAAAAAAAATTAAAAATGTTACTTATGTTAAATTGAATCACATTTATTTTTTTTATCAAATTTAATATAATCAAGAAATTAATGTCCCCCGTTAATACGTAAGTACCGAATTTTCTTATAATCATTATGAATTTGTCATTTCTAACTTTTTAAGAATAATTACAACTAGCAGAGACCCACAAAACATTTCCAGTTAAATTAGTATATTTATACATTTATTACGAATGTACTTTTTTAAATACAAAATTTCTAAAATAATACAAACGAATTGCAATCGTGGACACTGTAATGTGTTGTTATAGGCCGTACAAAGTTGTATCAAACCTTAACCAATGTTAGGCCTAAGTTCGATAAATAAATGAGCATTAACCTCTGTACGTTTTTTACTCTAGGGTTAAGCTTTCTTAGGACTAAACTTTACCATACTAAATACCATCGATAGATAAACTTAGTGTTATTCTACAACCTAACGCCAAACCTTGTTAAATGTTGTTGTATAGCTGTTGGTAAAGTATCATTACACTCACCTTTTGTTGTTATTTTTTCATTCATCTTTGAAGGTTTTTGCCGCTGACAGACTGGTTGTTGTCGAGTCCACATTGCGCCTGCGTTGTTTTTTGTTTAAAATTCTCACTGTACTGTTTATAATGCATACTGTTAAAGCTTAATTAGAGTACGACAAGTCCTAACATTCGAATTTATTTATAACATAACATATTGTTTCAGTTTTCATCATTACTAAATGATTTCAAAAGGTTTGAAAACTCGATACGTATGTACTTAGCGTATACTCTGTTTTTATCTGATGATCACGGTGATTTTCTATTAAGAGATAGCAGCCAAAACAGGGATGATTTCTGTATCTCAGAGCGCCTAGTGTGGGTATTAACACTTTTACTAATAAAGCAGAGAACAATGTTTTTACCTTTTTAGGTCATCTTCAAGTTAACAGAGAGAGTTCATAACCGATTGTTGCCGGGCGCACGTCTTGGGGACGAGAATATAATTAGTATCGGTATAAAGGTGTTCCTTTATGGTAGTTTAATTTTAGATTGAGTTGTTTTATAAGTAGGGCTTCTTTGATTTTGCGTTTGTTGATATTCGTTTCCCGACTTAATATTTGAGTGTTTTCTATGGTTATATTGTGTTTATTTGATTTGCAGTGTTAAAAAACGTGCGAAGGTGTGTTTTTGTGTTTGAAACTTATTTCCGTTTTTCTGATTGTTTCTCAAATATAGAAGTCGTGGCAGTTGTTGCGTTGTATTTTATAAATTGTGTTGATGTTGTGTTTCTCAGTGCAGTTTTTACATAATATAGACTTTAGTTACGTATCTGGTTTTTGAATAAATTTGGTGGTTACTGGAATATTATATTTTGTTATGTTTTTTCCAAATGTTGGTTATTTTTCGCTTAAGTCGGGAACATGGTATGCAGCAGTGTAAAGTTTTCTGGTGTTGTATATTGGGGTTTATTATTGTTTGTTTGTTGGTCAAGGTGGTGCGAATAATTTTTTCAGTTGTTTTTGGAGGAAATTTGTTGATGTTGATGAAGTGTTGATTTCATCGTTAATTTTATCAGGTGAACATAGTTTTGTGGCTGTGTTTATTTGGTTTCTTAATATGTCGAGTTTTTGTTTTGTTTCGTGTGCTGAGCCCTAAGTATGGGTGAATTTTTTTGTGGATTTGTTTTTAATTGTGTATTGGTTCTTGTGATCTTGAGGTTATGAAATGCTGTTTGGTTAGTTTTTTTTCCTTTCACAGGTGAACTTAATGTTAAGGTGCACAGAGTTAACGTTGTTTGAAAAAACTATGTATTCTGTAGATGTGAATCCAGCAGTTGTATCATCAACATGCCTGTACCAGTATAGTGGTGGGTGTAAGACCGAATTGATCGCTTGAGATTCAATGTGTCATAAAAATGTTGGATAGAACTAGTGACACAGGATTACCCATACTTCGTCCATTTATTTATAGGTGGTTTTGGTTATTGAACATAAAGTTAGTTTTGGTGGTAGTGAATTCTGTAGGGGTTGCTAATTGTTTGCTGGGGGTGTGTATCAATGGGTTGTTTTGGATATAAAGTTCTAAGCCTATCTTGCAGGCTTCAATTTTTGGGACTTCTGTGAAAAGGGAGATTACATCAAAACTGACCATTAAGGCTTTATGATTTAGTTGATTAAGAATAGATTTAAAGTTAAAAGAGGCTTTGAAAATGCCTGTATTTTTGCTGTTACTAAACTTTTCTAACATGTAAGTTAAGTAAATAAATAGAAAACAGTATTTTTAGTTATGTTTATTAAAATATTGTTATTAGTTTACTTCACATTGTATTTGAGCAAATGTATCTTGACAGAATGTTCTCTAACATATCTTTCTTATTGAAAAATTAAAAATTTTTTTTGGTCATTTGGGTGTCTAATCATGTTATGTCATTGAATAAAAATATCTAATTTTCTCCTAGACTGTGACATGATGGAACATGAGACACTTCTTGCTCCTGGTCCAGTTAAGCTCACTCCAAGTTGGGAATCTAGAAATATTCCAAATGATGAACTGAACTTTAGGAATGGTTGCTACAGAGAAGGTGCCCCTGAAAAAGAACCTAGGGATAGGTAAGCTGGTTAATAATTGTATTACTAATTCAGTCTGTTCAACACTTGAAGTTTAGGCAACTGTGTAACAAATATTTCAGAAACTTGGTCCAACTTAAAGGGTATTTGCAACAATGCCCTTATGTGTTTAATGTCACTCTAACTGTAGAAATTAGTTCATACTGAAACTAAAAGGTGTTTGTTCATTAGTTATTTCACATTTCTTCTAAGTCTGATTCAGTGGGTGTGAGAAATGAAATATTAACTTGAATAATGATGTATGCTTTTGTCAGAATTTTTCTGTAAATGTAAACAATATAAAGTAGATTTAATTACAAAATTGTTAAAATGTTATCCTTCTTGGAGTTCTTAGGGATTGTAATATAGTGGCTTATACCACTTAAGAAAACATAGGTAGGTAGTTGTGTATGGTGTCTTTGTGGTAAATTTTATTTATTTTTTAATAACTTAATCAACATAAGTAATGCACTGACAAAAATATAGTTGTCAGACTTCTGTCTAAACTTTTTCAACCTGCCTGTTCCACAAGACAAAACAAGTTGTAACTTAAGTTTCTGTCCAATCTTTTGTATTCAATGCTTGATGTATACTCAGTGAAAAACTGTGGATATTCCAGGGGTGACACCTTGTGACTTGTTCTTCAGATGATGGACTGGTTTATCAAGACATCAAACATCTTGTTACGATATGATGAGATATGAAAGAGTTTGGGGATGAAACTCTGGTGTTGACGCTGCAGTGCAGTATATATATATATATATATATATATGCACGCACAGACAGACAGACATATATATATATATAGAGGGTTGAAAACATTATAAAGTTCAATTTTGGTGGCAGAGATAATTATAACTAGTGTTATGAGAAATGTGTTTGAGATGTTAATCTGTAGGTTTATAGATACAAGCAGTGTCTATCTGTGTTTTGTGTACAATCTGCATAATAAATAGAGAATTTTTGACAAATGCATGGCTTTTTTTTTTTTTTTGTACATTGTAGTAATTTTATTAGATGATGTATACAATCAAGTAAAAATAATACATGTTTAATACATTTACCTATGGTAGTTACTTATGCTGTATTCTAAAGTAGAGCCATAGTTTAATACAGCTTTTGACTGCATATTCAATTAATACCTTCAAGAAAGTTTTAAAAATGGCTCCTGTCCCTAATGCAAATTCCTAGAAATATCATTGATAATGTTAAAAGAAACTGCCAACAAAGTAGTGAAAAAAATGCATTTCTGTAGTTTAGCTGAGTGATGGTTAATAACCACTCTGAACAACAGGTTGGATTGATTCTAATTGTTTCACTTTAAACATTTTTTTAATACAGTCCAATTCTAGTAATTGTTCAGTGAGGCTGAATCAGAAGTTATAGAAATAAGTGAGTAACGTTATATACCTTTTAAGTGTTAAGTGAAATGAATTATTAGAAAAAACAGGTATAAATGGAACCAAAGGTTAAGTGTTGGTTAGCTATATAAACTGATACATGGGAATCACTAGCCAGTTCTGAAACTGGTATACTAAATAGCTTTTGGCTATTACTTACACATTGAAAGTGCTGACATTTGGTGGTTATTATTAGGTGCTTTTTTCTGGCATTTTGTGCACTTTAGACCAAACACAATAAAAAAAAAAAAAAAAAAACAATAAAAAAATGTTATTTTTTATGAATTTTCTAATTTCTCAGTTTCTTATTTGTTTTTCAGATTAAATTTGGTGTACATTATTTTAATGTTACATGGGATTGGCATACTCATGCCATGGAACATGTTCATCACTGCTAAACCAGTAAGTTTTGTGTTTCAAATTTTGATTCATGAACATATACAGAAGTTAATTTGTCAGATTCACTAAAAGTGCTTATAACAATCTCAAGTCGTCCCTGAACGTACAAGTTTTCCTTAAGAGTTAATTCACTTGTGTTAATAATTTTATTTCAAAATATAGTCATAGTAGCTGTAACAGAATACTGTGTTGCAATGTAAGTGTACTCCCATTTTGTGATGATGAGAAACCCACTTGAAGTAATATGTATTCCCAAGATGGCTCAAAGGTATTAGAACTTTAATTGCATTCCCATTTGTATGGAATGAATTTGGTTGTTTAGAAGTGGTTCTGAATTTGTATGTCAAAAGTAAATATTTTATTCTTTCCTGATATAAACATATTGTGTATGAACTAGGGAGAACACTAATTCCATGTCAGAATGTTTAAATATCAAACATATGTATGTACGTATTTAAGTAGAAATATTTGATAATAAAGCTTTTGACTTAGGCTTCATTGGTGAATTCTATATAGCTTGGAAAACTCACAAAGTTTTATTAAATAGTTTAACTAAAACTGAAACTATGTGACTTATCCTGGTGACTAGCATGCCTGGACAGTGAATCCAACTATCTGTCCCAGTGGCTAGTATGTCTAGACAGTGAATCTAAGAGTTTATGGTTTGTCTCCTATTACTGTAAAGTGTATTTTTAACTTTTGACCCATTGGTTTGCTGCACACTGGTGGTCAAAAGCCAATATTCAATTAAACAGTTGGTTACTGTAGAATAGCTGCATTCCTTTGTTAGGTATGGCTATCCACAGATATCTCTTGTGTAGCTTTGCTTGGAAATTCTGAAACAAACTCAAACCACACACATCTGTTTGATCTTTGTATTCTATTTACTACATTAAAGACAAAATATTCTAGAGATTAAAAATTTGGAAGAATTCAATTTTTATTCAATAAAGTTCCAGTAAGTTTTTCTAAAACCACTGGGTTCATTGTTCTTCTTGTTAGCCTAGTGTTGCTGTATTAAACCTATCTGTAATTTTAAAAAGCATTGTGCGACTAACAGACAGTAATCAGTTTTAACCATTTTTTGTAAGATCTGACCATTGATTTCCTTCTGTTATTTTGATGATGTACATTTTGTAATTTCTAAACTGTCTGTGATCAACTAAGTTTTATTATTAGCTCTAAACTCTTCATTCTATGGAACTCTAGTTTTATCATAAATATTTTTAGAAAAAAACAAAAACATTTACTTAACCTTCTCTTTTCAGTGATGATAAAATCATCCTTCACATTGACATTTGCCTGGTGGTTAGAGAGCTTGAATTTTAATTTGTGGGTTGAAGGTTAGAAATGTCCATTACCCTTTCAGCTGTAGGAGCTTTATAAGGTTACAGCCAATCTAACTTTTAATTGGTGAAGAGTAGTTCTAGTGTTGTTAATCTTGATGTCAGTTATCCATTATGTTGTCCAGAAATAAATGTAGTTTTTGAACTGTGAAGTTTGGAAAAGTATAAACCATTGTTATAAAACATGCTTTAGTCAAAGTAATCACCATTTGCTTCAACACAGTTTTGCCAACATGTGAAGATGCTGTTTTTGCCCCTGCTGTAGAAATCAGTTTCTATGGTCAATGAACTCCCTGAAAGCTTCTTCTGCAGCTGTCTGGCTTTGAAATCATTTATTGTTCAAAAGTGATCAAAATGCTTGAAAAAATGAAAATCTGTTGGGGAAAAGTCTGGGGAATAAGGTGGGTGTGACAGAACCTCGATTTCCAATTTGTTCAATTTTTGGAGCGTCATCCTTGACAGGTCTCATAATGACGATTTTGTCGATCTTCAGTCAGCTATGTGAAACCCACTTATCCAACTTTTTCGTCTTTTCAATCATATTCAGGTGGTTAGCAATTCTTGATATGTTTGTGCCTAGCTTTTCTGCAAGCTCACATACTCTTGTGTGAGAGTCTGTCTCAGCTGGTTCCCTTTAATATGTTTTCATATAAGGATGGCTTCCTTCCACAACCTTTGTGATCTTCAAGACTTTCGTATCCATGTCAAAACCATTGGAACCAATGATGAACTGTACATTCAGTAAAAGATCTATGGCTGAATGCTTGGTTAATGTTCTGTGTAGTTTTGGTAGCTTTTTGTACAAGTTTGAAGTTGTAGAGGAAAATCAGATGCAAGTCCTTCTTGTCCAAGCTGTCTTGGGGGTTATAAAACTTACTGTGAGTAGAGTTGGAACAGCAGGCAAATGTTGGATTAAACTTGAGTTAGTTCATCTTCTAAATGTTATTGCGAGAATTTTGACATTTACTTCTGGATAACTTAATACCTGACCTCTAATCTCAGTCTTCTCTAGTCTCTACCATACCTCTAGTTTATCAATTCTAAATTAAGGATATTAGAATAGATGGCCATTTAGTAACTGTGTGAAATTTTAAAAACAATTAGTTCATTACACTATTACAGTCATTAATAGTTTAGTGTTTTTCAGTAAGAGTTACTTATTAAATGTATTTTATTTTTTCAGTATTTTGTAGATCTTAAGTTGAATGTCAGTCAGAATGACGTAAAAGCTTCTCAGTATCAAGACAATTTCTTGTCTTATCTTGGTGTAGCAGCACAAGTTCCCAATGTTCTCTTTAATGGGCTTAATCTATTTCTCCCTATTGGGTAAGTGTATTAGTAAAACGAACTTTAATAGATATATACATTGCCAATGCTTTGAAAAAAAAAACAATTCACACAATACAAACGTTTTTTTTTATCTTTACATATAACTGTAAATAAACTTTTTTTTTTTTTTCTTGTTAGTGGAGGAAACCTTACAAAACGCATCACCATAAGCATCATTGTGGCCATCTTTGTGTTCATTCTAACAGTAATTTTGGCTGTATTAGATACTTCTGGTTGTAAGTAGGTTTTTGAATATCTTTTTGATTGTTGACTGTTACAATGTTAACCTACATGGTCACAATTTGAGTTTTAACCTCTTGTATAAAGCTTTGTATTTTTAAAAGTAAACTTTGAAGTGTCAAAGTTAGCACTGGTTTTTACGTTAAATGTAAAAGTAAAGAACTAACAACTTTGTTGTAAGCAAATCTTATAATTAAACAATATTTTTTGTTCTTCTCCCATTTTGTGCAGTTTTCAAGTTTTTTTGCTTCTCGTGTATTTCTGATGTCATGGTCAGAAGTTTTTTTTATCCAACTTATTTTCATATAGCAAGTTTGTTTGAGCCAAATAACATATTAAATACAGTAACTAAACATACCTTTCCAGTTTTTTTAAAACTTTAACTACAGCTTGAGTTTTATGTAAAGTTTGTTGATTGTTTTGGTGTTCCTTTGTTCTTTACATATTTATTCTTGTAGCCATCTCAGTAAACACTGTAGTGTAGCAACATTTATGAAAACAGAAATAGACATACAGATTTTTTATTATGCACATTATACTATCACAATATACATTGTGAACCAAACTGGTCTACTTACTTGTAGAACAGGTTCATGAAATAAATATAGAACTATAATACACACTGTTGAAAACAAAACAATGATGTATGCGTACATTCAGATAGATGTACGTACACAATGAACCTGGTCAGAATTTCAGTTACATGACTAAATTACCCTCTATTTCCATCATCACATAAACAGCTAGAAAGTAGATAAAATCTCTGTGTTTAGCTTAGTATTATATCATAATATAAATGTATCTGGATCATTCATACATAAGGAATGGCACCTAAAGAGTTATCAGTCAGTCATCCCATAATAGTGATGGTAATTTCTTAATTGTCTGAAACTTTCTGATAGTATGACTTACAAAATGGTACAGACTTAATTAGCTCACAGTACAAGGTTGTTTGATTAAACTAAGCATTTACTTATTAGTTAATCAGTTTTGTATTAATCTGTAAATTAAACGATGGAAGTAGTTTGTGTGGATCTGTCAAGAACATTTAATACATCATCGCAGAGAAAATGAAAAATTGAAAACAGGTTCCTTAACTTTTCATTAAATTTCACTGTTAAATATGACTAATAATGAAGTGAAATCAGTATTAAGCCTTTTTTTATATTTTACTCTGTTACTTGATAAAAAGTACTTCTAAGTAGTTCTATATTCCATTATTTTCACATATCTATCCATTTTTAAGTTCAGAATTGTACATTATGAGTTTGTTTACCTTTGCCAAGTAGAATGGTAAATACCTTCTAGAAATAATTATATTCTTTTGTCATCTTTAGGGCCAGAAGCATTTTTCTACATTACCATGGTCTCTGTAGTAATTTTAAATAGTAAGTATCAGAGCAAACGTACTTGTTTCAGTGAAATAATTAAAGTTTATAATTTATTTGAAATATAATAATTCATTATAATGCACAGTATCTTAGTTTACTTATAAATCTACTTTCTTTTAAGGTATATTTTAATTTTAAACACCTTATTTATGTAATTTTGAGAGTTAAAAAAATCTTGTTTACTTTACAAAGAAATGCCTACATTTCATTTTCTTTCATTAAACAAAATACTTGAATCAGTTTGTACACTAATATTAATGATAGTATGATGAGAAACTTCCTTTAATAAAGTTCTTCTGTAAGTGAAATAATTCAGTTAACCCATAACTAAGACTTCTTATCTCAATGTATTTCTGTAAGTGAAATAGTTCAGTTAACCCAAAGCTAAGTCTTGTCTTAATGTACTTCTGTTATTGTTTAGTGTTACACTTGATTTTTAAGAGGTGAATTAATGCTAAATCATTGATTTAAACTGGGTTTTGTATAGTTTTAACATAAATTCTTTGCAGTTTGAAGAATTTTTTTTGTGAGAAAGTAATTATAAGTAAACATATTACCTACAATAGTTTTTTGGGAAAGAAATATGTGATTGTATTTGTTCTTATTTTAATATATATATATAGAAAACAACAATTTTGCTCTTTCAGTGGCTAATGGTGTTTACCAGAACTGTGTGTACGGTGTAGCTGCTAAGTTGCCGATGAAGTTTTTGAATGCTGTAGTTTTGGGTTCGGTAAGCAAGATCTGAAAGAGTGTAAAAAGCAGAGTTGTGCAGTGATATGAAGCCTTTGAAAAACATTTAATTTCAAATTAGATTGGATTAACTTTTTGACAGAAAATCTTCTACAAAGCTTGTTATTGTAAACAATATTTCAATAAACTTTCACGAATCTTCAGGTCTGTGGTTGTGTAGACAGTGTTTGGTTTTTATCTTGTAGGGGATACATCATGGAGAGATTCCTAGAATGTATTAATGTCTTCATGATTAATTACCAGTAGAAATAATTACATACTTCCGATGAGAGATTTAACTAACAGGAACAGGTCTTAAACTTAGAATCTTTTGATTATTAGCTTGTAGCTCTAACACTTAAACTTTCCTAAAAGAACACTGTTTATTATTTTTATAGTTTATTTGAAGATATCTATTATAGATTACGTCTCAAGAACCATAAATATCTTAATGGTATCATTAAGGAAGAAAATCAGTGATTTCTGTGTTTTGTTGGACATTTGTTATGTAGATCTGACGTACGATCATAATTACCACTAACATTTGTTAAATATTAGTCCTACCACTAATACATATACAATACTTGATTGTATAAAAACTAAGATCACTATTTTAAACATTAGTTTATGAAATAACTTCCACTGTGTTTTTGTTTGGTAACCTGACTAGCATGCAAAACATGAAATATTTCTGTTTTAAATATTTTAAGAAAGAAAGACAATTTGAATTATCCTGTAACAAGTGTATAGCATAAACTTAGCTAGTTATTGGGATTTGAGAGTGTATTAAAGTAATCCTTGTAGACGGTACTGATGTTTCCTTTTTATTTGCAGAATATCAGTGGAACCATTACTTCCCTGATCAGCATATTGTCTATTGCAGGTTCGTTCCTCAATTACCTGTTCCTGTGTTTCATTATCTTACTGTACGTATGTGTGTGATGAACGTTAACAGTTACCTATTACTGTGTTTCGTTATCTAATTGTGCGTATGTGTGAAGAATCTTAAATTAGATATGAAAAATGGAATTTATTCAATTCCAGTTTAACTCCAGATCTTAATATATTTATTTTTTCAAGAGTCAACAAGTAATAGTGAATGAAATATTTGTATTTTTTTAATTAAAAGTATAAAATCTGAAAACTATTTCATTATTTTCATGAAGTTGATGTTTAAAGTGAAGAACATATACCTGACATATATTTGTGTTTGTACATCTGTTATCAGCCTCCCAAAACCCGAGAACTGCTGCCATCTACTACTTCATTACAGCTATCTTTGTGCTCCTGGTGGCGTTGGATACTTATTTCGCTCTTCCTTTAACTGTGAGTGTGTTTCTAGTGTTAACTTCATCTTAAGGTATGTTTCAAGTGTTTATTCAATGTGAAGATGTGCTTCAAGTGTTAGCATGATATTAAGATACATATTAAACTAAATCTGTTCTGTTATTTATTTAGATTTCAACCTCTAATTGAAAGCTTTTCTCAGCGAGTTTAAATTGTGAGATCTACTTTGTTTTTTTCAATACTTTCTGTGTGCTTTTCATGTCTTCATGTCTTAATGTCTTTCCAGCGTTTCTATAGATACCATGACAGGATCTCTCAGCAAGCCCAAGAAGAAAGCAAGATTACTTCCAGACGACCCCTGTACTGGAAAATATTTAAGAAAGTATGAAGATTGTAGATCAGAGCTCGAGAATCAGAAACTGTTCATTCCAGTGATGTTATTGCTGTGTATTTTGTTTACTAACTTGTTCTATATTAACCATCTTGTTAGAAGCACTATGAAGTAAATATCACGTTAAAATTTTCCTTTATAGAAAAAGGTTTGCTCTGTCTTTTCATTCCACACCCAAGACTGTAGTTATAATATAGTAATCAAAGACTGAATTTGAAGTATTTCTTTTTCTTGAAATTAAAATTATTTGAGGAATATAAAACTTGAGTAATAAAAGTTCAGTTATTTCAAGTAATTAAAACTTTAAATATCTAGGTCTTATCATTCCTAAACATTTGTTAAATTTTGTTAATAATGTTATAAAAGCTTAGAAAAATAAGTTTGATAACAATAACATATTTTATAATTTCAGACGTGGAGACAGTGTTTCAATGTATTCTTTGTTTTCTTCATTACACTGACAAACTTTCCTGCTGTACAAGGCAGCATCTTTGCTGTTGATTCAGACTTTGTTATATCTTGTAAGTAGATATTTTTATTTTAATACAATGGCTAGAATGAAAATCAGAAAGATCTGTTTTTAAACAAAACTGTTTAAAACTGTTAACATATTTATAGAAGATAACAGGTAATTTATTATGACTTGTCCAGTTACAGTTAAAACAGAAAATAACAGGTAATTTGTTATGACTTGTCAGATCATAGTTACAACAGACACTTGATAGTCAAGTTTAAAAATATGAAGTATGTATTCAAAACATCAAAATTAGTTTTATTAATCTTAGTTATTAGTTACTTTATTGTTGTTCATCTGTATTAGTTACTTTATAGTTTTGTTGATCTATATTAGTTACATTAAATAATAGATTTTTAACACACACATAAAAACTATATTTGGTCATGTTCCTTTCAGTGTTTCACCCATGATTGGTAATGCATAGAGAGCCCATTGTGTAGCTTTGTGGATAAGAACAAATAGTGTTTTACAAGATATGATTCTGATTGCTTAATTGAGTTAGAAATTAAACCACTAGGTTGTAGTACCTTAGCTCTATTTGAAACTTGTTTTTGATAATGTTTTCTTTACTCTAACTCTATTATTGCTGTAAGTACTGCTTTTAAATTCTGAATTAGTCTGAATATTTCTTAATAAAGTATGTATAAATCTGTACTTCATAATGCTTTTCATGTAGTAGCTCCTGAGGTGTTCATGTACTTGTAGAGAATGGTGGTACTGTACTTTATTTTAATAACCACACTGGCTATCTTTACAATACAAGTTAGTGATGTTGTACTTTACAATTTGTAAAAAATGATGTTTTATGGAAAAAAAAATGTAAGTGTACTTTCTATCTTTTTTTTTTTATATTACAGCCACATATTTTATTCCTGTTTGTTGCTTCTTGTGTTTCAACTTGTTTGCCATGATTGGTAACATTATTCCAAACTGGGTGGTTTGGGTAAGTGTAACTTCTGAACTTGTTTAGCAGTTACTATAACATTTTTGTACTTGATGTGAGTTGTGAATGTTTTATTTTAAGCCTGGCCCAGCATGACCAGGTGGGTTAAGGCACTCGACTCATAATCCGAGGCCAGGGGTTTGAATTCCCATCACACCAAACATGCTTGCCCTTTCAGCCATGGGGGTGTTATAATGTTACAGGCAGTCCCACTATTTGTTGGTAAAAGAGTAGCCCAAGAGTTGACGATGGGTGGTGATAACTAGCTGCCCTTCCCACTGCTAAATTATGGACTGCTAGCACAGATAACCCTCATGTAGCTTTGCGCAAAATTCAAAACGAACAAACAAACAAAAAGCTTTAAGCCTCTTATGTGTAAAGAAATAATAGTTTATGTTAGTTAACTTGAGCTGGTCAGTTAATGAGTCTCAGCTACACCTGTTAATGTCACAGAATATTATGAACTAGTCAAAATTAATGTTTCTATTTGTTACTGTTTTTGATTATTCTAACCATTGAAGTAATCAAAATATTGCTGTTATGACTTATTGTCATTTCTCTCAATTAATCAAGTGTCACAATTAATAAACTAATCACCTCCTTGAACCTGTGTTTCCAGTTAGGTGCCTGAATTACTTCATAATTAATTAAATTTAATGGTAGTTTGAGTTTTAAAAAATTGTAAGTGCCAGTGATTTTGTTATGTTTAAAAAACATAACCAATAGAAATAGCAAACTGCACATATGTGACATGTATTCAGAATTACAGTATGTAGTTTCATATTATAAAAGTAACCAATAGAAATGTCGGAAGTCTAGACATTCTTTCAAAGACAGGTTGTAATACAGCATGGGAATTTATGGCTTAATATTCAATTAAAGTAAGAATCTTGGAAGCGACAGATGTACAAATTCAGATCATACAGAGATATAAATGTCGCTTAGGAATATATATAAATATATAAGTGCACAGTTTGTTATGGACCCAGACATACAGAGGTAGAAAGAAATCCTAAAATGGGCATGTCACAGCAAGAATAATCCTTTAATACAAGAAAGAAAAGATTGATAGTTTATATAAAATTAATAAATTGAAACTTGCACTAAAATATCCATTATAAACTGTTTTTAGGTCAAAGTTGTTGACCTACATAAATAATAAAGTTGTTTAGTTAATTTTCAGTTACAACTCCATGGGGGGGGGGGAGTGACATGCACACTTAGTTCTCCCTGTTGGAACCTGAAAAATTAATAGTTGATGTTTCATTGTGTTTCTTTGTAGCCTGGTCCACGGTTCTTGTGGATCCCTGTGGTGTCAAGAATACTATTCATTCCACTCTTTATGATGTGTAACTATAAGCCTGACAAACGAGTCTATCCAGTTCTCATCACTAGTGATTGGGCCTACATTATCATATCGATACTGCATGGACTGAGTAATGGTTATTACGGTAGCTTAGCAATGATGTATGTTCCCAGGTAAGAAACCCCTTGCCTCAAGAAATCTTTCATATCAAGCTATGAAAGCATAGCCTATTCCTCTTTATGCCATAACTGACTACCCTTACACACAAATGAAGTAAATACATTGTAGTCTAATCTCTCATTCTAGACCCCAGATATTAATCCATATGTAGCAACAAGATAAGCTGTAGTCTACACCCTTACTGTAGAGACTTGAAAGTTATGTGTTCATACTTAGTTACATGGTGAGCTGTAGTCTACACTCTTACTGTAGAGACAAAGTTGTAATATGTCCACACCTACTTACCATGTAAACTGTTGTTTACAGTGTTACTGTAAATTAAAAGGAACCACAGTTCCTTGACACTGTAGAGTTTGTTAAAGAGAATAAATAAAGTATTAATGATACAGTAGAACACTTGTTCTAAGATTTATTTTGAAGTGTTTAGTATTTTATCCATCAAATAAATTGTAATAGTTTAAACAAATGTAGGTATTAAGTATTACCATAATGTTAAATGAACAAAGAGCTGTTTCTCATTATATTTTCAGATGTGTTGAAATACAATATGCTTCTGTAGCTGGAATGATGGGAGCCTTCTTCCTCATCCTGGGGATCTTCTCTGGTGTTAACTTCTCATTTTTTATATCTTGGTTGGTGGAGAGTTCTATTTTTCAAAAACGTCATTGACGGTCACCTCTCACATCAAACTAAATAATTTAATTTGTCACTTGTTTAGAAACATCAAAAGATTTAGAACAAAGTCTCTTCATATTGAGGTTTGAGTCTCAATCTTTTGTTTAATATTTTGTTTCAATACCTAATTTGTTTATCTTCTCCAGTAACTAGTTAATAGAATTGTTTGTTATCTGTTATGTTAGTACCAGTGATAATTTATGTCATAGTCACTAAAAACTATGGTTTCTGGTGTGGTTAGAAAAGATGCACATTGTTGTAGCTGAGTTTTTAAGTCACGTAAACATATTTATCATTTTAGAAATTAAGTATTTTAATGATTGAGGAATTAATTGTGTGACATGACTGGTGACTTGTTAAGTTTTTTAAAGTATTTAAAATTAAATATTGTTGATATTAAACATGTTTTTTGTATTCGTAATTTTGTTGAAAGAACTCCATCTTGTATTAACAAAACTATCACCTCTGAACACGCATCAAGCAGTGTGTTGTCATAGAAATGTTTGATACTAAAATATTTTGTATTTTAATATATTTTTAGAGACAAGTAATTCTCTGTAGCCATGATAGAATAACTTGTATCACTGTGGTAATGAACAAAGTGTTCTGTTATATGTAAACTTGAATTATTTAGTTTTAATATTAGGAATGTTTTTAAAATTTCTGTTTGATTTGTTGATATATTGCTGATTGACTGAGTGTAGAACCTAGAAACTTTAACATTACACTCTTGTTTGTGTCTGTTTTAATGGCTAGTTTTATAAAAGGTTCTGGGGAAGAAACCTCATTGTTAAACCTTTAACTTGAGTTACTGATTGTTATTACGGAGTAAATTTCAACATTTAACTCCACTTCCGATAAGAAACTTTGAATCTCTGATGATTTTTAAATTTTATGTTCATGTTTCAAGCAGACATTTAATTATTACCAAGTGTAGTTTTATTTTGTTTAGATATATATGTCTAGATTTCTAAGTTGCACATGTCAGAGTATTAAATAATGCAAAAGAAATTGTTAAAATAGATAGCAAAATAAAGTTGTTACAAAAGGTATAAAAATGAAGTTGTTGTGATATGTATTCATAATTTTGAGAAATGTAGAAAATTTAAAACAAGAGAAACACAATCTTATTAAGATATTTATTTGACACATAGAACAACCTGAATAATTAGCAGCTGGTGTTTGGTTCTGTTATGGCTGTGAGTCTGTACTGGTTGTCTAACAGTCACCAATATACTTATCAGTTAGTTCTCTGATTTGTTAACCATTGTGCTGATCAGGTAGTTGTTCGACTTGTTAACCAATCTGTCCAATTCTGATTGGTATATTACCGTGTCCACTAAGAAGATAGTGTAATCCTAATGATGGCTAGATGTCACTGTGATAACAAAGAATCCTTGTACACAATAATGTGTGTGAATATAGATCAACCTAACATTTAACAGAACACTAAAAGGTTATTGTGACCTGTGAAATGTCTCTTATTCATAATAATACTAAGAGGAACACAGCCATCAGGCAGATTTTTGTTTATCCCATGTAAATAAGTTTTGTGTAAAAATGTTGAAGATTAGTGGGGTTGGGCAGAACGTAACATGACACATATATTTTCCTGGGAAAGGATATTGTTTGTAATAGAACTGTTTCCACATTTCTGTTGATCTTATTTTGAAATTGTTCGTGCCGTTGTTTACTTATGTCACATCCAAGGTCCCCTGTGTTTTATGTCTGCTTATAAACTGATAAAACTTTATACAGGTTGTCACCAAACCTGGCATGTTCTTTAGAGAGTTACATAATGGGATGAACATTCAGATCACTGTTCTAGTTAAAATAAAGCTTGTTGGGGCTGCATTTATACCTTACATGATTTTAAGGTACTAGAATGCCACTTGATATGTCGGTGAACAGTAATGTTTGTAATACTAAGAATTAAATTATTCATAAAGTACGTTTTAAGGTCCTTAATTAGAAGTTAAGAACATATTTCTTCAAACTAGGAACAGAGCATGTGTCGCTACCATCATAATTACTTCCTTATTTTGTTTGAACTACTGTTGTGACGTGTGATATTCTAAATTAATTTTCTCAGGGCTGAAAGATTAGTATTTAAACAGGTACAACGTACAAGTGATTTTATACATCAATACTCGTTTTTAATACACTTACGTATCCCCATGGTAAGAAATGGGACAGGGAAATATCCCTGGTCTTGTGTTGGTGGACCTGAACTTCCCTGTATTTTGTACCTTATGAATGACAAGTGAACACACCTTACTAAATTCGACCAACAGTTGACACTAGTAGGATGAACGGATATAACGTAAATTATAAAGACATTTAATAAACTGACCAAATCAGATGTATAAAGATAGACAAAAAGCACTGGACCGCATGTGCGTATGTAAAGAAAGATTTGGTAAGTTCTCAAAACGAATGTACATCTATAAAGAAATGCGTTTGGTGAGTTCACCTAACCCAAACTTACAAATATAAAGAAACATAAGTTCACCGACCCAAACCTATAATTGTGGAGAAACGTTTTCTATGTTCACAGGACCAAACGTACATCTATTAAAAAAAAAAAAAACGCCACCAAAAATGCGTTTGGTAAGTTCACCTATTTGCGTTTGCCTATTATGTCACATAAACTAATATTCGTAAAACATTTGTTGAAGAATCATGTAAATAAATAACAGAATTTCGAAATATCTTTTCATAAAAACAAAACGGCATCTGTTAAGCTTGTTGTTTTTTATTTATTTTTATTTGTTTCTTATATATTCACATTTCTCTGAATATTGGAAAACACTAAAACCGGATATTATTAACCCTAAACATTTATTAGATATTTATAAAAAAACGTTTTCACAAGACATATTCCCAACAATAATGCCCATTAAGACAAATTTAATGAATATTTTATCACACACTTCAAAATTGCAACGAGTTTAAACAATTCAAATTTTTTTTTTTTTTTTTTTTGGCGTTTCTCATACATTTGAAATTTTCTGTTGAAGTAAGTAGCTTATAATTCCCATGTCGTTGTAAGAACTGTATATTTAATATAATAAAATAAAGGAAGATTTTACGATACAAAACTAAAATACGGTTTACTACCTTTCATGGCAGAAAATGGAGAGAATACAGTTGTAAATGATAACACCAGGTGGCTCCCCAGATCCACATAGTAGACCAATTCTTCCTCTTTATTGTGGTTGTACAAAACGTAGAGTATAGTTAGAGGACGTAGAAGTGTCAACCAGATAAAATTGTAATAGAGAGCCACGTCAATAAATACTTCATTCCGACACTCTGGACCACAGGTTTGTTTTTCTAGTCGATTGCAAGGACCTGAAAATGACCACAAATATTATTGTATCAGAGGAGATTAACAGAACAATCAACTACTTAGACTTAGCAGTAATTAATATTTCGATAATAATAAAATACTATTTCAAGCAGCATATTTTCACTGCAGTCCCACCAGGTCTAGTATTACAGAGGTTCTACGAGATACGCTTTGATTCCTAATTCAGGTAATGTCATCTTATGTAAGATTTGTAAACAGGGCCATCTAGTGAGTAACTGTGGTCTAGAATATTTTTTTTAAAAGATAAATTTCTAAAAATGAACTGATGATTGAACTCTGTGGAGTTCGAAATTTGATCTCTGTGATGGATACAAGATAGAGGTCCTAAGAACAAACACCGAACTGGAAACTGTTACGTCAGTTTTGAAGTAATGACATATGTTAATATTTTATCTTACAAGCATTGTTTTTATTACATTTTACTGTAAACTCAAATGAAACTATTCAAATAAAGACACTGTTCGTTGAAGGATTGAATATTTCAAAGGCCTACAACTGCCCACACCAATACCAATCCTATAAGTATTCATTTACTAACATTTTAGTGACTGCACAAGGGTTATTATCGAATCATTAAGAAATTATTTTGGACATCGCTGGCACGAAAATGTGTCTAACAATAAAGCTCATAATAAGTTCAAGAGTTATTACACAAGAGAAAATAGAAGCAATAAGAGGGTTTAGAAGTTATTACACAATAGAAACAGAAGCGAAGTCTGATGAAGTGATTTTTTTCTTGTTAATGAAACTGGTAACGAAAGTAGAGAAATTGTAATTAATTAATTGTTAAACCAGAGAGAATTTAAAATTATACATTGGTAAAAACTTGTTACGTTAAACGTCATAATGTAAAATAATTTTATTAATGAGATTTAGCGTTTAATGATTAGGAATCAAATTATCATGGAAGAAAGCTAACCTTCTACATGGAAAGGTGATATCAGCTATTAACTGACAAATCGATATTATTTCTCGTGTATCGTGTATCACAGTTAATACAAGTAGATTCTTCAGACAATTTGTAGACTGATATTTTAAAGCACGTGCTATCAAAATCCAATGAATTAGCATTATTTTACAAAAAACTTGAGAAATATCTCATACTAAGAAGTTTCAAGTTGCGCATCTTTGGAGCTCTCGTGGGGGCGTTAAAATGTAATAAAGTGAAACCTGTTCAAGCCGGAAACAGCATAATAGGATGGATACCTCTACAAGCCGGAAATATAAAAAATTTGCAGCATTTTCTTAAGATTTCTCTTATAAAAGGCCCTCTATATGGCGGAACCTGCGTAATGAGGATGGAAAACTATCTTTCATCCAACTCGCATATCAACAAGTAGGAGTAGAACCTGAGTAAGGCGGAAAAAATGTTTTTGATTAAATATTAATAAATTCTTGTTTAATTAATAATTTCTTCAAATATTAATAAATTCTCGAACGTTTTGTTACAGTAAGTGTTGGTTAAATGTATTCTGTTCTTTTTTCTTCCGTCATTATTTTTGCAGTTAAATTAGATTCATTCTCTTTTAAGTGCAAACTTCTACACTTTAAATGATTCTCACGAAAAATAAATTCCTATCTTCCCCAATTTTAAAATTTAGGGAAAATGTACTTAATACGCTTATTTTTTAAAAAAAGCTACTTAATACCCTCATTGTTTTAAAAGTTGTTTGTTATGATGATTCTAGTGTAATATAAACACTGATTGAGAAGACTGATGCAGATGATTCTGTTAACGTGGAAAGTTTTGTGAACGTTTACAAGAATGTTTTAACAGAAACTGATGAAATTTATTTAAAATCTATAATAGAATCGCGAGATGGTAACAGTGTGAGAGATTCAGAAGATGAACAAAATAGAAAAGATAGTGAGGAAATATAAATTCCTACTTCATCACAAGTGTTAAGTTATATTAACACTTTCAAATTGTATGCAAAAATGAAGGGAGAAAATGAACTTCATGAAAAGGCCGTAGAATTGGTGTTCTCTTTTAACTGCATGAGAAAACCCTTTATAAAAACGAAACAATTGAAATTGAACACTTTCTTCAAATAAATTTGATTAAGAATTTGTGTATTTATGTATATTTTGAACGTGTATTTTTGTTCTTATTCTAATAAATATAGCATAAACAGTATAATAACTTTATTCACAAACGTCTGACTTCCCTGAGTCAAGCAAGGATAACGTTCCGCTCAAAAATTATATATAATTAAGGAAATGCATGTTCACTATGCCTAAGCTAGAAAACCTGCTTAAACCAGAAATTTTACTCGGTCCCGTGCGATTCCGCAATAGACAGGTTTTACTGCAGTATATTCCACTATTCGTTAACAAAGTGAAGGTAGTGTCGACTAGATTATCTTCTATCTAGTCTATCATTTCTAAATTAGGCACAGTTAGAGCTGATACATCTCGAGTAGTTTTGCACGAAAATTCTACAAACAACCAACCAATCTTGGGTGGTTCCGTTATTGACTAAAATGGTTTTGCCGTTAATAAGGTTCATGAAGTTTTCTCTCCTGAGGCCTAAATGGTGCGTATTGAAAAGTTAAAAACCTTTAATATTGGCACAATAATCTAACTTCCAACAGTTTAAAAAGATCAAAGATGTTCATATTAAATGTGTTGGTATTTGAGATCATAGAAACAAGTGTCATTACACTCCTTCAATCTGTTCCTCAGTAAATATTCTTCAAAGTCCTTGTTGTTAATTGCTGTAATACAGAAACAATCCTATTAGTTTTCTGTAGGAAACTAATAGTGCTATGTGTATAAGTGAAATGTTCACACATATATTTATTTAGCGCTTGCATACGCACAAATTCATACAGAATTTAAAACAAAGAACCGTATAACATGCCAGTAACACTTCACAGAGTCAGGTAAGGCAACGTTTACTGAATGACCTGTTAATGTCAGGGTCATATGCTTGATCAGGGTGCCATGACAACGTTTTCGTTCACGTGTGAAATTTTTATGTTTAGTTTTATTAATGAAGTATAGATGGTAAATTAAAATTATGTAAATACCAAGGTACATTTTAGAAAGGTGTGCTATTTTGAACTGCGTTTTCAATGCAGTTTTCATTGGAAACTCATACTCTGATTAATAATTCATTATTACAAATAGGGCATGTTGTAAAACTGTGGACAGCTAATGGGAGTGAGCGGGTGGGGGTGTGGCGTTCGGTTGGAATCTGGACCTCGACCGAGCTGAGCCGATCGTTAGCCGTACGCAGAGCGTACACCATGGTAAGCGGCTCAGTGATCATACGCTTAAGGCGTTCGAGGCGGGAATCGCGTGCTCGAACAAAGCAAACCCGCGGCCTGGATATTGAATGGTCATAGTAGCACCAAAACAAAATGTCTAAATTGCAGTTGACCTTCACAGAAAGGCTGGTTTCTTCATAAGTTCACATTATTCATACAGGTCAAACTGTGATTGTGATATTGTTCTTATTATCATAAGTGTGACAAGCACCTGTTACAATAACGTAACTACTACATTACATTAAATTAGGCACTTCTAAATAGCTCAATGACAATTTCAAAATTCATTCTAGAATTATTTAGAAATATTATTTGGTCAGTTAAAATGTAAGGTTATTATTTAATCATAAGTATAACATTAATTGGATTGTAAGCCACAATTTTAAGTGTATGCCTCAATCATCAGTACAATTTTGGATGGCTGATACACAATGGAAAATGATCTCACAGAGGACACAACACTGGCCAAATGCTTCATAGTTTTGACCTATACACAATATACATGCATGCTGAGTTTTACTTTTCAATAAAAGATAAATGAAATTAATGGGTAAATACCTGTGAAACCTTTGGTTTATCAAGTAAAATCCCTGATGATCTGTTGTAACTTTAAATCAACGTGGTTGTCTAATCTTCGTCAAAGCTCAAGACAGAATGGCATTACACAGGGAGCGGCAATACAGCGCATGAGTTTCAGTGCATTCAGTACGTTGCTATGGGACGCATGACACATACTTCCGTCTTATTGAAGACGTTGAGTTCTACAGATCTGTGTCTCTTTTATGTTAATTGTTAGGCAACAACGACGATTTTTTTCCATATTTTATGAATATATGTAGGTAACAATATTGGGGAGCTGAGGGGGGTTTGGCTTATTTGGGGGGCTCAAGCTCCCAAGCCCCCTGGGCGCCGCCACTGCTGTACATTACTCGGTACATAACCAGCTTTAAGTGGTTAACCCATATAAAATTACACATTGCACCATTCGAACTGAACGGAAGCTGTTTCCGCTGTGTATTTATAAGGTTGTGGTGGAAAGCTTTATTTACAAAGTATGAGGGGAGAAAAGCAAATTGACGTTAGCAAATAATACATGCTTGGAGAAAACAAGTATTGAATATTATTATGCTATCACTGTTGTACATCTTGTGGCTAAGTGCAAAGTTGTTATGTTAATTCTGAGGGATAAAAACAAACAAACTGTATTTTTCTGTAGTAAAAATACTAGAAAATATTTTGACCAATAAACCTGCACATGTTCAGTATGAAAAATGATTGTTTGTTTTTTTTTTAATTTCGCGCAAAGCTACACGAGGGCTATCTGCGCTAGCCGTCCTTAATTTAGCGGCGTAAGACTAGAGGGAAGGCAACTAGTCATCACCACCCACCGCCAACTCTTGGGCTACTCTTTTACCAATGAATCGTGGGATTGACCGTCACTTTTTAACGCCCCACGGCTGAAAGGGTGAGCATGTTTGGTGCGACCGGGATTCGAACCCGCGAGCCTCAGTTTACGAAATGAACGCCTTAATCCACTTGGCCATGCCAGGCTGACACAAGAATAGTAAATGTCCCAAGATTTACAACTTAAGCTAATCAGGAGTTCTTTTAAACCTGAAACGTTCAGTCAGGTTAGGCAGATGTTCGGTGTCTGTCGGTACTGCTAAACAATGAGGTATTTGTGTTGTGTCTACCACGGGTATCGAAATACGGTTTCTAGCATTACAGGTATGCAGACTTACCCCTATTCTACTAGAAAGCGTGTTGCTAAGTGACTGTGTTATTCGTTATTTACTAGTTTTATGGCTGTAACTGTGTTGAGCTAAATGTGTCTCACAGTGCCCAAGTCATGGTTCAGGTCAAGAAATCATTTAAACATTCGTTTCATACGGGGCATTAAAAACAAAGCACACGGAAAGCCCGTAACTGAATATTGTCACTGGAGACAAATTAAAGTCATTAAACCGCGAACATTAGTAATTTTACGGGTCCAAGCGTGGACTAGTAGTTACTGTCCAAACTGTGAATTCGTGGTACATGGCCTATTGAAACGGATTTTGGGGAAATGATGGCGAAAAAAAAGAATTGATGGGTTGATTTCACTATGCAATTACACATGAGTGTCCCAAGAAATTCTTTCCATCTTTAATATCAGTTTAAAATGAGAGATAACCATGATGGTTCTCCACTACAAGTTCAGAGTAGCTCTAAGTGTTTTCGCAAAATAGTAGGGCATTGAAACTATACTGAACAGGAAAAACAAAATCTTAACAGAAAGTAGGGGCGCTGGTTATTCGCAGAATTGCTATAAAGAACAATAAAAACTTATCGATTTCCAATCCCTACTTTTAAAATCTATCCAACTATTATCACTTTACTGTTTGTGTAATTTTTATTACAACATTTATCTTGTTTTCTATATTTGTTATTGTAATTCCACAAATAACCAATGATCCATATTTTCTGTTATCATTTTAATTTCTTTAATTTCATTTGTCCATGGAATGGATACAACATACATACAGTTTCAGTATAGTCAAAGCTCTGGCAGCTATAACGTTTACAAGAATTAAAACCCATAATTTATCAGATGTAATCCTTAGTTAAGTCTACAGATATGTCTATGGAGTTTTGAAAGTAGGAATTAAAATTTATAAGTTTGTGATTGTAGTTTTAGTTCTTGTTTAATTTCTTTTTGTAGCAGGATGTCAACTTCATTTTAAAATACATGGTTGTTAATACTGTCGTTTGATTACTTTTATATTATATCAGTCTATATTTAGCGCCATCTGTTAGGTTTAATTGGGCTTAAGAGATTTAAGTGGGTGATGTGTTTATCAATTTAAAAGAATCGTCTATATACATTTATTAGAATATCAAAAGCGGATGTCTACAGACCAGTCAAGTAAGCTGGAGGAATCTCGTATCGATAGTCTGAACCGTCTAGGGGATAGCCACGCTGACGTGATCAGGTAGATAGGTGGTAGACGAAAAAGTTGGTGTTTGCGAATTTTTCAGTTGTTATAACGGAAATGTTATCGACCATTCTAGCGTATTTTTACTACATATGTGCATTATACTGTCCCAACCAATACTTTGGTAGGTCTGTTTCTCGTTCAGAAATTCAACAGGGTGGTTTTTCGGTGCGTGAATTAATTGGAAACCTTGTTGATACCCCACTATTACGTACTATTGTATTTAATAACAACAACATTTATTCAATTGATTATACGAGCCAATAAATGTAATTTATTATTTGAATTTTTGTATATCCGGATGTCGCACAGATAATTCATATTATTTTGGCTTCTAAGCCTAAAACCCCTTCTTTTATTAGAATTAACATATAATCTCATGCATTTATGAAAAGTTTGTTGTTATAGGGAGTGTGGTAACTGATGTCAGGGATACGTGAGGCTTTTTCAAGTCAATTAAGGTTCCTGACAATTTTATGGATATAAAAAGTTGAACTCGTACCTGAACAAGAATTCCCAAGTGGTGGCGGAAGGGGTTCTTTAGTTTCCGTCAAAACGAGTCTGGTTGGGGCCATCAGAAGCCTGAAGATACAGTACACAATCACGAGAGCTGGAGGGAGAGTTAACACCATGTACTGCCACTTCAAATAAGTGAGATAATGTTGCCCCAGAGTTTGCAGGCAGATCATAAAACCAACTTTGTAGCCACTTGTGGAGTTACCATTACTTGGTATGACCAGAAGGCTGTCCAGGAAGTACAGGGACTCGTCTGTTCCGTTGTCTTCTCCATAGACTGCCAACACATCATATAGAAGCTGTGGTACGAGCCACGCTAAGCACGTGGCCAAACTAGCAGTACGTGCTCCGAGTTGGGGCTGTTTGTAGACAACAATAAGATATCCATACAGCAAACGGACGGCTAGTAGAGATAGGAGGACAAATCCTGCTTCGGTCGTAATAAAACACTGCAGAAGACAATATCGACTAGAATCTAGCACCGGCCATTCACCATTCGCTAAACTGTAGGCCACGTAAGGTGTCCAGCTGCCGAGGTACACCAGACCTGTTAGCAGCACGGCTCCTGATGTCAACACGTGCAGACATGAACGAGGGTAAAGAACCAGTTTTATGAGTGTTTGGAAGTTCAGTAAATATACAATGATCAGAATAATTAGACGTGATATGTTAGAGATTACAAGAAGAATGTCCATGTTGACTTAAAACATGTCACGAGGGCTGTTTTCTACGAACCACAACTACACGAAGACTTCCACCACTGTGTTTAGGAGGAACGCCATCTTACAGACGAGGTCTGAGCGCTAGTTTAACGCGGACAATACTGGACCTAGATCACTACATACTAAAGAAGTGTGGTCTAAGATCCTACCTGGTATCTAATCTCACGTTCGAGCGGTCGTTTGCGGTCACTGCCCCAGATGGGAAAACAGCGTTACTGGTGCAAGACACAGAACCGTTGATAGAGGTATGGACTTCCACTACCAATTGGTTTACGCTAACTATAACGTGCGAATCACAAAAGTTGTCTATCCAGCTTGTGAGGTAGAGGTATAACGGGTGCGTTGTCAATTGGGCTTGCACATAATCGGTAAAGTCATAATCGATTAATAATCGGAAAAAATTTGCATAATCGATTAATCGTTACCTCTCAATATTATTTATAAACGGCCGCTACGATTCTTGTAATGGATCACGTTTTGCACAGAAACGTATAATATATCAAAATAAAGCTCAGGATGTCGATAATCTAAAAAGTCATTAACAATCAGTGCAGTTACAGTATATCTTTGTGTAATTTTTTTGGTTTACTTTTTTCTGACTTTCACTGCATCAGCTGTTATTGTGGACATAATAACAATGGCTCATGACTATTTTTAAGTCAAAAATGGGCATGTGTTATAAATATATCAAAGCTACAACATAAGAATTTTATTAAAATTTACTGTATATCACCAAACAAAAATTACAAAGATGCAAAAAAATACCCATGTATATTGGCCATGTAGTAAACGAACAAAAGAAGAGTTCTAACTTCCAAATCCAACTATTAACAGGATTACAGATTTACAACATATTGACAAGTTTTAAATTTAATAAATTTTGTAGTTTTTTAAAAAAGAACTTGTTAAAAAACTTAAACTATTTAGTGTCGATTCATGTTAGTACTCAATAAATCAATATTTATTCTTGAACAGATTCTTTAGGAAACACAAAGCATTGACAGTTTCATCGGAGAGACTTGATCTTATCTTTGTAATAAAAAGACCTGCTGCAGAAAAACTTCTTTCTGCCTGAACGCTTGTGGCTTGTATACTTTTCATGTCATGGTATAACTTAAGGACATTCTCACTTCTTGTCCCAGTTGCTTTATATGATTTCAGCTCATCCTTCATAGTTATCTTTTTTAATCAACTCCCTCCAGTCCCTTGTCGAAAGAGTTCATAGCCTCCATATACTCCTTATAAAGCGAGACAGCTGAGTCCTCTTCATTTTTAGCTTCATTTTCAGGCTCAACTGACTGGTCTTTATCCTCTGCCTTTTTCTCCTGCATGTTATGCAATCTTTCAAATGTATGCTCTCCAATTTCTTTTATATTTCCTTTTGTGCAATAAACGAAGTCATATCCTGATTGACTTATTAACTCAGGGTTGTGAAGGTAACAAAGAAGTGAAACAGCATCCCTTTGTCGCCTGGCAGTGTATCTGTCTAAAAGATGCTTATACAATTGTTCAGCTACGAAATTTTCTTGGCTTTTGAGTTTAGACAATAAAAAATGAACTGAATTTTCAGCTTTTAGCAAGTTGTTTGCTTCAGAGCAAAGATTTTTCAGCACGATTTGGACAGGTTTCAGAGCATCAACAAGGTTGTCTAATGTTTTCCACTCATCATCAGTGATAGTTTTAACTGACCCAATAATTCTCAGAGCTTTGGGTATGCAAGCTTTAACCTTCACAAATCTTTCTATCATCATCAACATACTGTCCCATCTTGTTTTACAATCAAGAGACAATTTCAGTTCTTTTCCAAATTCACCTTTAATGAAGTCCTGCAATTTTTCGTTTTTTAATGGTGACTTTCTAAAGAGTTTGCATATTTTTCTGACTTTGTCAATCATTTGTTGACAATTTTCGTGAATCTTACCATCTGAATCATCAATATCCTTTATTTGTTCAAAAGTAAAACAGCTTTCACCATCTTCATTATCACTCTCTGTTTCATTGTCACTTGCAGCTTCTAAATTCTCATCTTCTTTCTCACCCTCATGTTCTTGACCTCCTTTCTTTTTGCATATAATACATCACAAACTGCCAAGTGTATAGTGTGTGCGACACATTGCTGGTGAAAGGAGCTAATATCATTTCCAAATTTGACCATGACTGAAGCCCCATCTGTTGTACATCCGACAATATGATGGTTGAGGCTGAGACCAAATTCTTCAAGTTTCCTGGACACAATTTCTATTGTTCTAGCACTTGTTAAAGATCCACAGATTTTTGTTAATCCCAGAGACCAGTGCTTTTCATCACTATGAACATTGATATTGATGTAGCGTCTGTTTTGAATTGACGTATATTCATCAAGGGTCAAGGAATATCTAGCATCAGACTCAACCTGGGCTTGAAAATAACTGCGTAATTCTTGCTTTTTCTGTAAAGCATAATTTACTACTATTTTTTTCACGCCTGAAACACTGGTTGGTACAGGTTTATCATATTTCTTTTTCTTGAGGCTTTCTTGTATAAAGTGACGAGATGCAATCTGTTTAAAGCTCAGCCCATCCAGACTAGCTAACCTCGCAATCTCTTCATCAGTGTCAGGTTTCTTGATGAAAGCATCCAATGGTCGTTGAACAGTGCCCTTAGTGTTAGGGTCAATACCATGCATCACACGTAGATGGTAAAACAAAGAAGAAGTTGACCCACCAATACATTTCAACTCTTTAGTACATATTTTACATTTAGCACCAGTAGTATTTTTATCGAAGTGTTCCCAAACATTAGATTTCCTTTTTTTAGAACCTTTCCCCATTTTTGTGGTAAAAAAATATAGTTCAGTGATAAACGCTATTTATTTAGTTCCGTCTGTTCAAAATTTGGTGACAATGCGCAATATCATAGAAGCTATCGATTAAACCCGAGCCGAATTACTTGCGCAAGAATATATCTACGTCATCTGATTCACACATTTTTACGACTTTTAGTGAAAATAATCCCCTGTGGAACCCCACTTCAAAGTCATTTTTACAATGCTTTCAGAAGGTGACAACCATTTTTATCAATTTAGAACATTCCTTGAGTATATTTAATAATATAATGCCATAATATTATAAAAGAAATAATTATGAAAAACGTAATTATGACGTAAATAATAGAATAACTAATCACGACGTAGCAACAGCGTAGTTTTCGAAGTTTCCCCTATCAATAATATTTTATGATATAATTGGTATATTGCACACCAAATGCTCCCAATGTAAACTAAAATGCCACATAAAATGCCTGAAAATACTTCGAAAAAGAAATATATAATCATGTACGTAACGCAGGGAAATATTTTTTTTTTTACCATCGAGTGACTCGATCTGCCATTATCGCTCATACAACTAGCTTAGCCGATTATTTGCGATTATCGAGATCGATTAACGGTTAAGCAGTAACAAGTCTTAACCGATTATTAATCGGTTATTTCTAACCGGGTGCAAGCCCTTGTTGTCAATTCATCGTATTCATACGATCTGTGTAGTTTGTTAGTTGATCATTCTATATGATGTATTTAGTTTGTAAAATTGATTATATATATATATATGATCTATATCTGGATACACTTAAGGACTAATTAACTTGAGCCACTTGGAGACAGACAAGGATTATTTAACTTGAGCCACTTGGATACAGACAAGGTCTGACTAAGTTTACCCAGTTGGATATAGACAAGGACTAATTAACTTGAGCCACTTGGATATAGACAAGGACTATTTAACTATAAATTGTTGGATATAGTTAAAGACTAGACAGTGAGAAATAATATTAAGAAATTTAATTGAATATATTTTGAGATAAATCATAATACTTCCAGAACCTTCCATTCTGTGTGCCATGTTTTTGATATTAAAGTTTGTAGTAGTTTAGACGTCTTTTGTGAAACTGAAATTTATTTTTGGGAAAACATTTGATATCACAAAAAAGCGGTATTGTCGAAAACAACGTTTTGAATCAGTGTTTATGTATGGTATTTTGAAAATAAATTTTAGTTCGATTAGTTCTAGAGTAGTGGTGAAGTGGTTCGGGTTTGTGAAGACAGCTCATGGCGATGAATGTTAATGTGATAGTTTACGGACTTATAACATTAGGTTGTATTCATATGTGTACCATAAATTCCGGCGTATAAGTCGACGTGGCGTATAAGTCGAGGTCTATAAGTTTGGCCTAAAAATCATGATTTTGACATGTACCTGCCGTATAAGTCGACCCCCTTCTCTGGCTCAAATCGCTTGGTCGGAATATTTCAGTCGGCATCAGCGGCGAGGTGTAGCTAAGGAAGTGATATTCAATAATCAACTGCGTCATCAGCAGACTTTGTCAGACGGCGCCATTTTCAAGAATTCTTATTATCCGCTGTGACTAGCTACGCCTCGCCTCTGGTCGGCATAAAAATGATAGATTTGCACTTTACAATAGAGAGCAAAAGTTCTGTCACTACGTGTTCTGAGAATTCATTTTTGCTGACTCATTCGTGCGCTTCGCCGCTTTTTCACTCACGTGACGTTTCGTTTGCCAAAGTAAAGTGAGAAATCTGCGTTGATTGGCCAACATGACATGCTTGCTCGACAAATAAGGCTTTCACTAAAGAAGAAGTGTCACGTTTTATGCACCTTACGGTATTCCTGTCTAGACAAATTTATTGATTTTCTTTTATCTGGTGTGTCTAACCTTGCTACGCTTAGCTAGGAAATTAGCTGACCAATCGGCTCTGAATGAATTTTTAACTGTCTATCCAGTTTCAATTTCCAGTTTCAAAATGTCAGTTACAAATTTCAGTGACAAATTTTAAATAATTATAAATCGTTAAACAAGCAAGATGTCCAGTCAACCACGAAGAAGGATGAAATATGATGCAGCATTCAAGATAAAAGTCGTTCAAGCAGCCAAAGACAGTAGCAACAGCGCAGCAGCTCGGCACTAATGCATAAGTGAAAAATTGGTCAGAGATTGGAGGAAGGCAGAAAACACTATTAAAGAATTGCCCTTAACCAAATGTGCGAATCGTGGTCAAAATCAAGAAAAATGGCCAAGATTAGAGAAGGAAATAGCGACATGGGTGTTATCTGAACGTCAATGTTGCAGAATCGTAACAAGAGCCCTTATCCGACTGAAAGCTTTACAATGGGCAGCTAAGAATAAAGAAGACAGCATGGATTTTAAGGTTTGTTTTTGAGGGCCCCAGGGAAAATTAACGAGAGAAGTCGTTCTAAGTCTAGGTAACTATTTGGTATCTCAAGGTTGTTATGCAGAGAGAGGGGCCTTATAATATTATTTATGTAACGATCTCACGAGAAAAGGTTTATAGTGCAACAAAAAAAAACAGTTCTGTTTGTTTCTAACAAAATTGTTAACGATGACTTTATTTTAAAATCTCGCGGTTAGCGGGTAATGAGCTCTTTTATTGTTATAATTAGATGTTTCTCTTCTTTGTTTAAAATTAATGAGAGGGTAGGCTAACTGACAGTGTTAAAATTATTTTGTTAAATGCAGACAATAAACCTTCATTAAACACGTTCTGTGTAAGCAGACTGTTCTTGTCTGATTTCCTCTTTAAAGAATATAAAATTAGTAGTTACTGGAGAGATTTACGCACATGATAAAACTTAACCAAAAATAACATAAACAGTTATGTATATTAAATCTGAAGAAACCGCAAAGGCGAAACGTTTGTTGAAACAAAAATATACCATTTCATATTTGTCTTGAGTGTAAATGTCGCGTTTTATTCTTAACTGTTACAGAATTCGGTGCGAAACAATTTCCGCAAATAAGGATATCTCCACTAGGTGGTGGAAATGTAGGATATGTATTCAAATAACATATTGGAAATAAAGAGGTTTTATGTTGAGTTAAAAAACAAACTACTGGAAATAAGGGACAGTGTACGTCATGATACACAACGTGAATAGAAAAATCAGACGAAGTATAAGAATGATAATTGGAAAACAATCCTAGCCTAACTTTCATAGGATTACCGGTAAGTTCAGGTTACGGCAGAACAGCTAAAACTAATTGGTAAGAATGATAATTGGAAAACAATCCTAGCCTGACTTTCATAGGATTACCGGTAAGTTCAGGTTACGGCAGAACAGCTAAAACTAATTGGTAAGAATGATAATTAGAAAACAATCCTAACCTAACTTTCATAGGATTACCGGCAAGTTCAGGTTACGGAAGAACAGCTAAGACTAATAGGTAAGAATGATAATTAGAAAACAATCTCAACTTAACTTTCATAGGATTACCGGTAAGTTCAGGTTACGGCAGAACAGCTAAGACTAATAGGTAAGAATGATAATTAGAAAACAATCCCAACTTAACTTTCATAGGATTACCGGTAAGTTCAGGTTACGGCAGAACAGCTAAGACTAATTGGTAAGAATGATAATTAGAAAACAATCCTAACCTAACTTTCATAGGATTACCGGTAAGTTCAGGTTACGACAGAACAGCTAAGACTAATTGGTATGAGATTTTTACATATAACACAAACTAGTTGTAAAACTAGTTTAAATGGTTAAATAAATACTTAAAGTTTCTGTTCGATAGCCTGGGTAATACGACGTATAATTTAGTAAAACTGGCTCTTGTTATTACTTGTTATGAGTTCAAAGTGGTTTTATTCTTTATGTTGTACATAGATTGATATGAATATCTAAATTTATTATTTGTGTTGTACATACACATATTGGTATAAATATATAAAGTTATTCTTTATGTTGTACTTGCATTGTTATTAATATCCACCGTATTATAAACTCTTCTCACTACAAATTTTAAGACTAGAGAAGTACAACACATGTATAGGATTTTCAAATATCATAAAATTATTAATCATTTATTGGAATAAGAAATTAGTCACTCGTCACATAAAATGTTGAATCTTAAATTGTTTTTCTCCGTGTAAGTTAAATAGTCGATTATTTCAAATGGTAGTTGTTATGTTATCAATTTGGTAAATTTTCGTTATAAAAAAGGAGTAACTTTGTATTTACATTTAGTATCTTGTTAAAATTACTTTGTTTTTGCATTTAGTATTTTGTTAAAAATTACTTTGTTTTTAGATTTAGTATCTTGTTAAAATTACTTTGTTTTTACATTTAATATCTTGTTGAACCTTACCTTGTTTCTACATTTAGTATCTTGTTGAACCTTACTTTGTTTTTAGATTTAGTATCTTGTTAAAATTACTTTGTTTTTACATTTAGTATCTTGTTGAACCTTACCTTGTTTCTACATTTAGTATCTTGTTGAACCTTACTTTGTTTTTAGATTTAGTATCTTGTTAAAAATTACTTTGTTTTTAGATTTAGTATCTTGTTAAAAATTACTTTGTTTTTACATTTAGTATCTTGTTAAAAATTACTTGTTTTTACATTTAGTATCTTGTTAAAAATTACTTTGTTTTTACATTTAGTATCTTGTTAAAATTACTTTGTTTTTACATTTAGTATCTTGTTAAAATTAATTTGTTTTTACATTTAGTATCTTGTTGAACCTTACTTTGTTTTTATATTTAATATCTTGTAAAAAATTACTTTATTTTTACATTTAGTATCTTGTTAAAAATTACGTTGTTTTTAGATTTAGTATCTTGTTGAACCTTACTTTGTTTTTACATTTAGTATCTTGTTAAAATTACTTTGTTTTTACATTTAGTATCTTGTTAAAAATTACTTTGTTTTTACATTTAGTATCTTGTTAAAAATTACTTTGTTTTTACATTTAGTATCTTGTTAAAATTACTTTGTTTTTACATTTAGTATCTTGTTGAAAATTACTTTGTTTTTACATTTAGTATCTTGTTAAAAATTACTTTGTTTTTATGTTTATTATCATGTGAAACATTAATTTATTTTCGTATTTTGTGGCTTTTTTCCCAAATGTGTCCTTTGGTTTCAAGTGAATATATTTATGTTTTGTAACGTAGAGACAGAATGTGAACAACAACTGGAATGAATGACCTTAATTTGAAGTCAGTTTTTAAAATTCTTATTACGATTTTTTTTCGTTTGATTTACCTAAAAAGAAAAAAATTCTTTATTTTAAAGGATAACTTCCTCTACAATAACAAAACAAAACAAAAACCAGTAAATTGCATTATCAAGTATTTAAACCACGTGAAAAATATCAAATAACAAACCAGTTAATCAGCAAGAAATACACCACCAATTTGTTAATAATTTGAGCTAACGCATGAGAAACACCTTCAAGTTTTAAGATTGATTATTAGCACTGGAATACATTATATACGAAAGTTCTGCTACCTATCATCAATATTTACAAATTATATTGTATTTAACAAAGGAAGTGTTCCATATAGTGTAAATCGCATGTCATTTAGTTTTAAATTTTGTTTATATTTTATTATTATATTTGTAACTATTATACTAACTGTAATAAAGAGACACAATTTTATTTAGTCATTCTGATAACACTATGTAACAAAATTTTTACTTTTTCTTGTTCCTGGGCAGAAAGTGTTATTTCCCAATTGCTCATGCCTGAAGTAAATGGAAATAGCCTATTTTTCTCTTCAAACTTTGCTTTTGTGACCTGGGAGCGTATAAGGAAAATATGACGAGAGACTATATTTAGGGGATGATACGTGAAAATGATTTACATTACAGTCGCAAATCTCAAAATACTACTCACTTCTAAACATATTTGTATAGCTTTAATATAAATACATGTAAATCTTGATTCCTGTGTTTTATTAAGACCTTATGTAAATGAAAATGTGCAAATTTTTCCCTTTTTACAGAGAAAATAGGTTAATTTCTAAATTTCATTATTCAGGTCGCAAAAGCAAAGTTTGAAGGGAATAATGACCATTTTCTGTACTTTTACAACACAAGCAATTAAGAAATAACACATACCATCCAGGAACAAAATTTGTGTTACATAGTGAATTCAAACTATTAATTTTTGTTTCTAAGTGGACAATTCCACTTCTGAATTCCATAAACATTATTCACAGACATATGTCTGGTGCATGTGAAACAAAGAGCCTAGTGTGGTAGATGTGAAACACAGCAACGACTGTGCTGCCTCTGGTGGATGTAAAACGAAGCGACGACTGTAAGAATATTCTTTCGTGTTAGAGATTCGAGAAAAGTTATCTTCACCGATGCTGATGGCAAATAACACTCACTGAAATATCTTCATGAAAACCGAAACTAGAGAACATATATAGTTGAATAATACTGCCGCCAGGTGTCGAAAGGTTTGGGAGAGTTTGAGTGAAATTCTGAAAGCTATTAATAACACTAAAATGTTTCTCATTTTCCTTAAAGTATTGTATCTGAAAACAAACAAACAAATGTTTTAAAGAAATGAAGTAAATACCAAATTATAATAAAAACATTATAACTTTTTTCCTGGAAGTACATAACACGACCTAAAGCGTATTTGTTGTCACCAATTACTCAAAAAAAAAAAAAAAGACTTAACTGGCTTAAATTCATCAAGTGACATTTATTATTACACTTATCCATAAATTACTAAAGCAATCAGTCTGTGGGTTCTCATGCCCCTATACAACTACATACATGCCCTGAATGTAAACTAATGTCTAACCATATATGCCTTTATACTTTCAATGTTGGACACTGGTGGTGTTGTTTTCTTTCGGCGCCCTACCAGTGAAAGTGGTTTTCTTGGGGTACTCCGTTTTCCCCACATCAAAATTCTTTTTTCATCTAGGATTTATAGATCCCAGCCCTGTAAAGAGGCCAGTTAGAACGCATCATACTCATCACCACATTTTTAGTATCAAAATTCTGGTTAATTAATATCATGAGTTTTAACTATGCTGACGTACTGTTTGCATTTCTCTGCTCGTCTCTTCTCTCTTCGACCACATATACGTCAAAGAAACCTTCGAGTTGATGTGAATGGGGTGCTGAACCTCTCGCCGCAGTTTTCGATCTCTCGCGGTCCTCCTTCGCAGCTGGTTCCGACGCCCTTCAAACAGTCACACAAATATGTTACTTTCAGGGTCATCTGTGACCAACACTCCAGACTAATATATAACTAGCCACTGAAGTTCAGTTCACCAGTCTCGTATTCCGTTGACAAATGTACTCTCATCGCGTGTGGGGTGAAGAGAAACAGTAGTTTCTGACCGCACCTGGTTATAATAAGTTAACCAAAATACCTATCCAGTATCAACTTCTCATGCTCGTCATTACACACAATCGTAGAGCGGTATATCTGTGGACTCTTAGTGCTCGAAACCGGATTTCGATATCTATTTTGGGTAGAACATAGATAGCCCAATGTGTAGCTTTGTGTTTAATTCCAATCAACCAAACAACCATTTTCATGCTAAAAACCAGGTTTCAATAACTGCTAGCTACTTGTAAACATGATACATGTTTGGTTGTGTTTACTAGTTACTAGATTCTTGTAAACATGATACAGTTTGGTTTCATGTACTAGTAACTAGATTCTTGTAAACATGGTACAGTTTGGTTTCATGTACTAGTAATTAGATTCTTGTAAACATGATGCAGTTTGGTTTTGTGTACTAGTACTAGATTCATGTAAATATGATGCAGTTTGGTTTTGTTTACTAGCCGCCAGATTCTTGTAAAGTTGCTATAGTGTGGTTGCGTTTGCTAGCCGCTAGATTATTGTAAAGTATCTCGCGCAAAGCTACACGAAAGCTGTATGCGTTAGTCGTTTCTAATTTAGTAGTGTAAGACTAGAGGGAAAGTAATTCGTCATCTCCATCTACTGTTCACTATTGGGCTACTCTTTTTCCAACGAATTGTGGGATTGACTGTCACATAATAACAGCCGCACTGCTGAGAAGGCGAGAATGTTTGGTGTGACGAAAATTTGAACCCGTGAACCTCAGATTATAAGTCGAGTGCTTTAACCATTTGGCCATCATGCCCATGTGTAACTCTCAATTGTTAACGTTATAAGTTCTCAAACTTACGAGTGAGACACGTGAAACCACCAACGGATGACTGTTAAAACTTATTTCCCATAGGAATAAGAAAACGTACTTTTTATAAAATGACGTTAGAGAACTCCGGCAGAGATAGTTAAACTATGAAGTGGAAACGACGACTCACGTAGAGGGCCTTGTCTTTCACGTTAATTTAAAGTAAAACACACCTTTCGTGTTGTTTACATGAAAAACCAGAATTAAACGAATAATATCGTACCTTCTTAATCTGACCTGTGCAGCAGGTAAAGTTGACCAGTCCTCTTGAAATATGAACGTCCTCATGCCTTTGGCGTAATTTTCAAAGTAGGTGCTCCACTCAAGGTCACTGATATCGAAGCTGAAAGTCTAAATCAAGAGATAACAAAAGTTTTAAACGAACAGACTTAAAGTTTACGTTTAAGAAATTTAATAAGATCAACATACTTTAACAACGACCAAGTAATGTGTACAATCTTACTTTGAAATCCAGTAGACACGTACAATGTGTACAATCTTACCATTAAAATTGTCCCTTACCTCAATGTCCCTTCCAGAAAGTTCCAAAGACAATTTTTTTGTATTTTCATTGAGAAAAGTCCATTCATGTAAAGAAAAAAATTCCAAGGCGTTGATTGCTCGGTGAAGTTTCGTGTAAAGACCAACTAATCTAATGAAAAAAAAAAGTCATTTAGTTCATGTTCTTACAACTAGATGACAGCAAATGAAATAAATATTGCTATATTTTAGTAAATTACCAGGCAAGAATAACTTCGAATAATTTTATAATTACGGTTAGGCACATTTCTTTAATAAATGCGTATTTAAAAATCTCTAAAATGTATAAATGTTTTTACTTCAAGCACCGTTAGGTGTAAATCCAAGTTCTTGTCCAGTCTTTAGATTCATCTTGTTTATTAAGAAATTTAATCAATATAAAATAATATTTGTATAATTTGTCGCCAGATGTCATGACATACAGTTCTCGTAGGTTTACACCCTGATTGAGAGATTAGCTGTGTACGTACGCTCTTTGGATTGTAAGGTAAAGGCTCGTTTCTAAACTGTAGCCCTTAAATACCCAACTTTAAGACTATTTATAACCTGGACAACTTCTGACTTTCAAAATAAAAGCAGTGTCGATAATAGAGAACTGTTTATTAGCATTAATGTTACACCAACTGCTACTTAAGCAAAGATTTCGGTTTTAGGTTTCTGGTAGATATTAACACTAACGAACGATAAAAATAGAAATGTTAGGGTATCATCAAAACGTGTGCTCTACGAATACAGTATGAATAGTAGTTAGAAGTACTTTGGTTTTTCGCCTTGTAGTCGAAGGAAGAGGTCGTAGAGATGAGCCGGTATGTAATGTTCAAAAAGTTTGGAGACTGTATTCCATGCACGGTTAGTTGTACACGTCAAGTGAGGATAGCGAATGAGATGAGATGTGGGATAGATGAGAGCGTACGGGAACATGAGATTGACCAACTGTTCCCATGTGAGTTTCTTGTCCTGGCCTGACGTACAGTGATACACAGGAATGGTGTTGGTCCTACACAGAACATTGTTATTAGTGATTGTACTTACTGAACTGAAAGTTTCTGTTTATATTAATTGTACAGAAAACAGAATATTGTAAGTTATAGGTTCACCTCGCCAGCTATTCCATTATCTGGATAGAAAACAGAACATTGTAAGTTATAGGTTCATCTCGCCAGCTATTCCACTATCTGGATAGAAAACAGAACATTGTAAGTTATAGGTTCATTTCTCCAGCTATTCCACTATCTGGATAGAAAACCGAACATTGTAAGTTATAAGTTCATCTCTCCAGCTATTCCACTATCTGAATAGAAAACCGAACATTGTAAGTTATAGGTTCATCTCTCCACTTGTTTCATCAACTTTTTGAATAAGTTTTTTGTTCGTTATACTAATGACCATGGTATATTTTTGATACTATTTATGGCTTTCTCTTCAACGTAAAAAATCCAGTTTAAACAATAAAAATTAACATTAAAGGGCACTTTACGTTTCTACCAGTAACATAGTAGTTCAACCAGTAACAAAAAAATAAAACGACAGTAATACAGAATACATAACTTAATGATGCTATTGTTTTATAAGAGACAAATAGTGTTTTTGAACACGTGTCAAGGAACAACCATCCATTAGATTCCTTTGAAGTAAAAGTTACATCAATAAATTTTAATATATGAATATTCTATTAAACATAGATTCGTTAATCACATGCTTTCTAGATTATTTTTTGTTGTTATGGATACGTATGCACGTGATTTTATTATTTCAATTTTTTGTTGTGTTGTCGAATTTCACGTAAAGTTTCTCAAGGTCTGTCTGTCTGCGTTATCCATCCATAATTTAGAACTGACTGACTAAAGTTGGTAGATACCACACACCATCATGTGATTGTTCATCCTATTATTTATTGGTAAAGAAGTAGCCCAAGAGTTGGTGGTGGGTGGTGTTGAATAGCTGTCTTCCTTCAAGGATATCATTAGTAAATTAGGGACGGCTCGCCCTAGTGAAGCTTTTCATGAAATTAAAAGGAAATCACATTTAATAACCTTGAGTTATTACAAAAAAAATAGAGTTGTAAAGAAAAACTTTTTGTCTTTTTAAATTTTATCCGCGCTTTATTTAACTTATATATTTATATAATTCATATATTTCTCTTCAACGTAAAAAATCCAGTTTAAACAATAAAAATTAACATTAAAGGGCACTTTACGTTTCTACCAACTTCTGATTGAAACGAAACTGTAGAACGAAACAAAAAGGAATTTACCAATAAAGTTTTCATTTATACCTATGAGTTGCCGTGTGCCAACCCACAGCAATCATTAGATTTACTACTACGTCCACTGGTATCAGGTCCGCAATTTTAGAGGAGTCACACAACATAGTCTGAAGTAGTCCAGTTGCTGCCTAAGAGAAAAGAATGACTTAATGGACAAAGCAATAATTTTACATATTGTAACTTCTAACCACTTACCTATTCTTAGCTCTAACTTTACAATAATTTTACATATTGTAACTTCTAACAACTTACGTATTCTTAGCTCTAACTTTACTCTGATTTTTATTTGTTTTCAAATATTAATAAACGCGTATTCTTATATATCTGACTTCTGACTAGATTATATTTAATTTGTAGCCTGACTCTCCACTGATTCTTAACTATTGAGAGTTCGGCTATGCTCTGGTTTTTTGGAGTATTCTGATGCTTGACTATATTATAATTTTTACATATCTTAAGTCTGACTGGACGCTAAAGTATATTTAATATGTATCGTGACTGATGAAATCTTTATAATCCGTTGTGTCAGTGGATGTTTGACTTTGGGTCGATGACGAACAAACAACATTAATTCAACACAGATAGCAAAGAGTGTGTTTAAGTCCTTACCGCAGCGTTCAGTCCATTAGGTCCGTTCAAGTTCTCCGTCCAGCCCTGAATGAACAGAATGAGAACTTTTGTTACTACTGAAGAGCTGCCGTAAGAAACTAATACATTAATTTATTACTACGTTTCAATATTTATCTAGAAGTAACTAATACATTAATTTATTACTACGTTTCAACATTTATCCAGAAGTAACTAATACATTAATTTATTACTACGTTTCAACATTTATCCAGAAGAAACTAATACATTAATTTATTACTAGTTTCAACATTTAACCAGAAGAAACTAATACATTAATTTATGACTACGTTTCAACATTTATCCAGAAGAAACTAATACATTAATTTATGACTACGTTTCAACATTTAACCAAAAGAAACTAATACATTAATTTATGACTACGTTTCAACATTTATTCAGAAGAAACTACATTAATTTATGACTACGTTTCAACATTTATCCAGAAGAAACTAATACATTAATTTATGACTACGTTTCAACATTTATCCAGAAGAAACTAATACATTAATTTATGACTACGTTTCAACATTTATCCAGAAGAAACTAATACATTAATTTATTACTAGTTTCAACATTTAACCAGAAGAAACTAATACATTAATTTATGACTACGTTTCAACATTTATTCAGAAGAAACTAATACATTAATTTATGACTACGTTTCAACATTTATCCAGAAGAAACTAATACATTAATTTATGACTACGTTTCAACATTTAACCAGAAGAAACTAATACATTAATTTATTACTACGTTTCAACATTTAACCAAAAGAAACTAATACATTAATTTATGACTACGTTTCAATATTTATCCAGAAGAAATTAATACATTAATTTATTACTACGTTTCAACATTTATCCAGAAGAAACTAATACATTAATTTATTACTAGTTTCAACATTTAACCAGAAGAAACTAATACATTAATTTATGACTACGTTTCAACCTTTAACCAGAAGAAACTAATACATTAATTTATGACTACGTTTCAACATTTATCCAGAAGAAACTAATACATTAATTTATTACTACGTTTCAACATTTAACCAGAAGAAACTAATACATTAATTTATGACTACGTTTCAACATTTAACCAGAAGAAACTAATACATTAATTTATTACTACGTTTCAACCTTTAACCAGAAGAAACTAATACATTAATTTATGACTACGTTTCAACATTTATTCAGAAGAAACTAATACATTAATTTATTACTACGTTTCAACATTTAACTAGAAGAAACTAATACATTAATTTATGACTACGTTTCAACCTTTAACCAGAAGAAACTAATGCATTAATTTATTACTACGTTTCAACATTTAACCAGAAGAAACTAATACATTAATTTATTACTAGTTTCAACCTTTAACCAGAAGAAACTAATACATTAATTTATGACTACGTTTCAACATTTAACCAGAAGAAACTAATACATTAATTTATGACTACGTTTCAACTTTTAACCAGAAGAAACTAATACATTAATTTATGACTACGTTTCAACCTTTAACCAGAAGAAACTAATACATTAATTTATTACTACGTTTCAACATTTAACCAGAAGAAACTAATACATTAATTTATTACTAGTTTCAACCTTTAACCAGAAGAAACTAATACATTAATTTATGACTACGTTTCAACCTTTATCCAGAAAAAACTAATACATTAATTTATTACTACGTTTCAACATTTAACCAGAAGAAACTAATACATTAATTTATGACTACGTTTCAACTTTTAACCAGAAGAAACTAATACATTAATTTATGACTACGTTTCAACCTTTAACCAGAAGAAACTAATACATTAATTTATGACTACGTTTCAACCTTTAACCAGAAGAAATTAATACATCAGCTTAATACTACGTTTCAACCTTCAACAAAAAGAAACTAATATATTAATTGACTTCCATGTTTCACTTTTTAAAGCCAATGTTCAGAGTTGTAACACTTATAACCCTGTTCGTCCTCAACCCTTTCTAGAAACCGTTGGATACTAACTGGATATTGTTGTTTTTGTCTAGGAGCTGTGGTGCGTTTCTTGTCAAAACATTGCTGTGTATGAGAGTCCGGTGGAGAACTAGCTAGGTGCTGTTGGAGTCTTTGCTTCCGTGAGGAACATTAAAGCTTTTTTCTTCAGAATTTTGTCATCTTTGATTTACTTCGTTTAATATCTCGCTTTATAACAGATTGTCCCGTTACTGCTACAACTTCTGTCTCAAATGGTTCTGTTTATGAAACTGTCCCCGTGGCGCTACTGTATTGAAATGTGCAACTACTCCTCTGTGTGAAAGTTCACACTTTTGCGGAACATGAAATACTACCATCAATATCAAATATTAAAATATTTCAAACTAATTTTTAATATATATACAGCTAAATTTGCAGTGTTTGTTTCAGACATATGTACTATAGATTATTTGAGTGAAAACAAGGTTGGAGTATAGAGCCTCGCCCACACACTGAGGAACAAAGTTTAAGTCAAAACCTCTACTATGCATTAGTAACAATGTTATGTTGAATAACAATACTCTATATTTTATAATAACTATAAAACATCTTACAATATTTCTAAACTTCTATTCAACATTAGTAACAGTGCTAAGTTGAATAATCTATATATTATAACTACAATAGGCATCTCTTACAATACTTTAACTATTTCATAAACCTCCAGATGTATAGAAATAATATAATTTAATGATCTCTAAAATATCCCGACTCACAGGTAGAGGTTCTTTCCAGGTTGCTATGACGATGGAAGGACGCACTATGGCAACAGGAAGATCGACGGATTCCTCTTCAAACAGATTCTCAGTCACTGCTTTGGTGAATGTATACGTGTTCGGCCAGCCGTGAAGTAGTTTCGGTGTTAACGTTTCTAGCAGTTGGAATTCTTCTAAGAAACTTAACCAAGATTCAAGAAAACAGTTTTATTTCAATTTTTTTTTTTGTATTTAAAATATGTTTTAAAAAAAAAACAAAAACACGAACCTAATAAAAACAAATTTCTCTCTCTTGTAATTCTTTACTTCTAATGGAGCACGACTAACTTCTTTCACTGATACTTGTACTGTGAAGAAAAATACTTTTTCTCTCAGTAGTAATTTTTCACATGACGAAATTTTTCCTTTATCGTAAAACACTTGAACTTCTAAAAATAAATTATTACTCGGTTTAAAATCATATAACACACATCTTTAACATCAATTGATTAATCAAATCTAATCACGCGCAACACGTGATACAGATAGAGCAATGATTTGTTGAAAAACTCAGTTTATTCCACAAATTCTCAGAGTAATTACATCAGCATTCCAAGCACACCTACTTCCCCTGATTTAAAATGTTCAACTAGCCAATTCTAAAGACACGCGATTCTCACAATTTTATTTAATTTATATAAATAACACGCTTGTGTCTGTTGTTTGTCCAAGGAGTTCGGATTACATATTGGATTTTTATTTATAATCGTCTTATATGTTTTTTGTTTAGTTAAATATTCAAATGTAACATTATGTTACAGGATGAAACAATGCCGTTGGCGGTACGTGACGACTAGCTTCGATTTCAACGTTCTTGTTTTATTTACAAAGTATTTCACACAAACAATATTTAAACCACATCTAATCTCCTAAAATATTAACATTTCAGGAAATAAAACTCCTATGACCTATTTAACTCACATGTTTATCACTTTGTTAACATATAAGCTATGTTTGTATAACTTTACTTTAGAATAAAGTATGATTCCATGAAACTTGTGAGTGTGTTTTTGTGTGTTTTTTCGTATAGCAAAGCCACAAAGGGCTATCTGCTCAGCCCACCGAGGGGAATCGAACCCCTGATTTTAGCGTTGTAAATCCGGAGACATACCGCTGTACTAGCGGGGGGCGAAACTTGTGAGAAAGAATTATCCATATCTAATGATAGATAATTGTTCTTCTGTAAAAGACGTTTAATATTTTTGAAGTAATTTACTGACTCTAATTACTACAAACTCACCTTGTTATATTTATTAGTTTCTGAACATCCAGCGGAGAAGAATATATTTTTTCTTCGATGACCGTATCTCGGTTGCAATTGCAATATGCCGTAGAGACGTGTACTAAAGCCTGAATGAATTGTTAGTAAAACGGATGTCAGTCCATAAAAACATTTTACTGTTTAGTATGATACTGATTAGAAATGTTTTTAACTGAGTGCTAAAGAGCAAAACGATGAAGACACGTATGTTTGTGATAAAAGATAAAAAGGTTTTCACCGATACACTGAACGCTTCTGATGATTTTACATTAAATAGAATTATAAAAGTGCATCTTCTTACAGTTAAAAAACGACATACCTTCAGATGGGTCATGTTTTTACAGTTAAAAAAAGACATACCTCCAGATAGGTCATCTTCTTACAGTTAAAAGACGACATACCTTCAGACTGGTCATCTTCTTACACAGCTCAATAACTTTTGTGGTACCCAGTACGTTCATGTCAACGGATGTTCTAGTCGACCAGGGGAATAAAAGTGAATAGTCAACAGAGATTCTAGTTAAGCAAGATTGACACGCACAAACGGACCAGCTTTTCAAAGAAAGAGTGACCAAAGTCTAAACAACAATATTGTTAATAATAATATATTGGCTTCTAATGTTATCTATTGTCTGGTTAATTGTCTTCAGCCACGTTCTTAACGACTTCTACATCTAATGTATTGTTACATGTGCGCCCGCAGAAACTGTTCTGGGAGGGAAAATGGAACAAACTTTATAACAGGAATGGTCAAACTTGCTTAACGTAAGAGCCACATACGACAAACTTCAGATGTTTGAGAGTCACAAGACATGAACAAATATAACTTGTTTTTCTGTTTCTGAGTTTCGCGCAAAGCTACTCGAGGGCTATCTGCGCTAGCCGTCCCTAATTAGACTAGGTCTCGTGTGAGACTAGAGGAAAGTCATCACCACTCACCGCCAATTCTTGGGCTACTCTTTTACCAACGATTTACCGTCACATTATAACGCCCCCACAGCTGAAAGGGCGAGCACGTTTGGTACGACCGGGATTCGAACCCGCGACCCTCGAATTACGAGTCGAACGCCTTAACACGCTGGGCCCGACAAATATTACACACACGTTTTTATTGTTACGTAAATTTTATATGAATATTAATAAATACATTTACGTAATAATATCTGTTCATGTATGTAGTTTTTAAACTGTTAATTTGTATTAGTTTCAATAATCACAAAGTACACATGTATATACCAAATGTTTTCAAAATCCTGGCTGATTATTCTTTTAACTATATTAAGCGTATCTGATATGGTAACGAACTACAGAAACATCTTAGAAAAATACGTAAATTTGCATTTCATTAACATTAAATGAGACTGTTAAAAATAAAAATAAAAGAGGTAAAAACAGATATTTTTAATGATATTTATTTGTCTTAATAAATATCTGGTCAAAACCTGGAGGAAAATATGTAAAACAATAAAATTAGAGATATTTTAATCAGATACCGCCTTACAAAATTATAGTCTTATTATCTAGTGTTACACTACTAAATTAGGGACGGCTAGCGCAGATAGTTCTTGAGTAGCTTTGCGCGAAATCCACAACAAACACGATTTAATGGATTTGATATATATTTATACGCAGCTGTATATACTTGATATTAGTAAACTTTGTTTTATTTTTTTCAAATTTCTTATTCCTAAAGGATAATACCACCTATATAAAAGAACTGTTTATATGAATACGGTAACTTGACGTCATATAAAGTACAATATTATAGTGACATATGTTGTGTATGTTATCTATATAGGCCAGGGCTAACACTTAACCTAGTATATATTACCTATACAGGTCAGGGCTAACACTTAGCCCAGTAAATAATGGAAATATATTTCATATAACGGTCTAACTAGAAGAGTGTTGTTATGGAAAAACAACAACAGTGATTATAATGTGTTATTTGATTATCATCGCTATCATTGCATTTTCATGTTAAATAAAACAAGTAAAAAATCTATTACAAAAAGTAAGTAAATGTAGGGATGGCTAATATCAATCCTACAAAAATAACAAACACAAGTTGGTTGGGATGGCATTTGTATTACCCACACATAATAGTACAGGCAAGAAGTAACATATAACAATATAACCCTCCAATCACAATTAAGTCTAATTTATCCTGTTTATCTGTTAACATTCTATGTGTTATTATGCATGGTTGATACAACTGCCATCCCTACCATCTTGTTTGTTTGTTTTTTAGGGATTGGAACTGGCCATCCCTACCTACATTTACTGACTTTCTCAAACGTTATCTTTAGTTGTATATGTATATTCAACCATTTCGATACATTGATAAAGTTAACCATGCTTCACGAATAAATCCTTTTTAAAAAAGTTCCGAATGACAAAGTTTCACTTACTTTAGAGGTTCTTCGAATCGCACTGTTGCTGCGCAGTGAAAAACAACCGAAACTTTTTTCCTGACTGTATCCAAGTCGGAAGGAGTCATGCCTAGTCCGGGAAGAGTCATGTTTCCATCAATAGCCACTAATTTTCTGAGCACTCCTGGATTAGATTCTTGAAGGTATTCAAACAGCTAAAATTAAAAAAAAGACTGAACTGATATAACACGTCCTGTTTCAGGAGAAGCCTTGATTCAACGAAATGTTTATTTGCTCAAACATCTCACCCTTTGTGTTTCGAAGATGTAATTTATTGTGAGCACACAGGAATATACATGATCCTTCACTGAACAAAACACGTCCATTTCTCAGCCCAGAAAACAAACGTTCAAGCGACCGTTTCTACTTATTGTAATCTAAGTTACACACCAATGGTAAGAGTGTTTTATTATAAAGTTCGTTCGGTCAGCAGTGAATAACAACCAATGGTTAGAGTGTTTTATTATTTTTGTCAGGACGGACAACAACCAATGGTAAGAGTGTTTAATTATTTTTCAGGATGGAAAACAACCAATGGTAAATTTTTTTATTATTTCTTTAACATCGACGTTTTCTGGAACATTCTTTACTTTCCAAGTCTTCATGGAAGATAAAAATAGTGATTATGATTTTTTTTGTTCTCTGGCAGATTTACATTCGTGTCAAACGGGTAAAATTTTATCTTATTAAATACAGATTGTTTCCTGGTACACGTTTGTTAAACCTATCTTGTTTATAAAAATATACATTGTGTTTACTACTAATCTCATTTGTGAATAATTACAATCCAAATTTTTCCATGTTTACGAGGCTTAGTTCAGAGTTCAACATATAATCTCAACACAAGATGGACGACACGCTTGCCTTCGATTTCAAGATGGCGTCTAAACGTTGAGCAGGGTTGTTTCCTTTTTTCTGACGTACCAGCAAAAAGATTGTTTCAACGTCTGGACAGGAACGTAGAATCTTCTCTACCAGTACCTATGGTAAGATTAAAATGTACAAAGTCACTCGCAAATCACAGAAAGTAAGAAGTTAGAAGTAGTTTCATATCTTATCAGAAATCTTGTACAGGAAGTGGAGTATAGCCCTCAGAATAACCATAAGTATAACCTTCAGTATAACCCTCCGTAAAACCTTCAGTATATCGTATTTTACACTTAAATATGATTTAAGTGTAAATCATTACACTTTTACACTTTCTATTTATCCTCAAAAAACTTGACTTGAAGGTAAATGTTATCTGTGTTTTGCCCACCACAAAGATCGAACACAGACTTTTAGTGTTGAAAACCATTAACCTTGCTGAATTTCCAAATGGTTTAGTATACACTACTCGCCAAAATCTTAAAGCCAATGAACATAAAGAAAAAAATATGCATTTTGTGTTGTTAGACTCAACCACTTATTTGAGTAGAGCTTCGAAAGATGAAAATAAGAATAGGGAAAATAAAAATAAAAAACTTTTTAGCATTTAATAGGGAAAATGTGAACACTATGAAATTAGTCTAAATACTAACTGGTCAAAAGTTTAAGACCATACCAAAAAGAAGTCCTAAACAGAGTAGGAGATGCCCAACTAGAGGTCTCAGTAGTGAGTTGCACGGTCGTCATTGCGAATAACTTCAAACATTCGTTTTGGCATGGTCCATATAAGCGTTTGCAGAAGGCTGGCTGGAATGTTATTCCAAGTGGTGAAGATGGCTTCACAAAGATCATGCACTGTTTGGAATTGACGTCCATTGCCTTCTCCCCCCAAACATTTTCAATGGGATTCAGTTCAGACGAACACGCTAGATGGTCCAAAAGAATCACGTTATTTGCCATGAAAAGTCCTTTGTCCTGCTGAAAGATCCAGTCATTTCCACACAAGTGAGTCAATAAGGATGCACTCTCTAACACACCATTGTAGCCAGCTGCTGTTTGAAATTCTAGTTCCGTATCTCTTAGGGTCTTTCAAGACATTTGCAACAGCAGTTCTACTACGACCAATCACACCAGCGATGGCACGTTGAGAGAGACCTTGCTTTTGCAGCTCGATAATTCTGCCACGTTCAAACTCTGTCAACTTTTTAGCCTTTGACATGTTTTTACCCAATGTAACACAGGAGATGTCAGTGAGAGATGTTGACAACGCTAATGCCTGAACACAAATGACTAAATTTCGTTACGTGTTTACCGATTAACGCTTCGTTTCAGTATGGTATGGTCTTAAACTTTTCACCAGCTAGTATTTAAGCTAATTTTATAGTGTTCACATTTTCTCTATTAAATGCTAAAAAAGTTTTTATTTTTATTTTCCCTTTTCTTATTTTCATATTTCGAAGCTCTACTCAAATAAGTGGTTGAGTCTAACAACGCAAAATGCATATTTTTTCTTTATGTTTATTGGCCTTACGATTTTGGTCAGCAGTATATGTTAACACAATTTATAAATCACAGGTTTAGTCCCCTATTGTAAGTTTTAAGGAGCTACATACATTTGTAATTTAAAAGTGTGTTTTTTCCTAATAGCAAAGCCACATCGGGCTATCTACTGAGCCCACCTAGGGGAATCGAACCGCTGATTTTAGCGTTGTAAATCCGGAGACGTACCGCTGTACTAGCGGGGTACCGTAATTTAAACAACAACAACAACAACTATTGAATGTATTGAAACGTCTTAGGGTTAAATTAGAAGAACATAAATTGAAGGCGTGCAATGTAACACTTATGGTTCTTGTTTCGATTTCCAAATTTTGTAACAGATTCAGATGTTTAAATGCATTTAATATATTTTAATTTCGGAAATCTGTCCATCCTGATGTTTAGGGCGCTTGACTCGCTATCTGCGGATCGCGAGCTCGAATCCCGTTTCCCAACATACTCGTTCTTTCAGTCACTGGGACGCTGTAATGGTTCAATCAATCCCATATTCATTGTTAAAGAGCAGTCCAAAAACTGGCTGTTGTTGAATAATTGTTTTCACATTGCTAAATTAGCGACAGTTAGCGCAGTTGACTTTCCAGTAGTTCTGCACGAAATTTCGAAACAAACTTCTAACTTCTAGTGAACGTTCTTGTGTTCGACTTTCCACAACTGTTTGTGTGAGTTTAATAGAAGCGATGTATACATTCTCTTGATCATTGGACCTTGAGTTTACACGTATATGTTAAATTTGTATTTTATTACGTTTCCAAAAAACAGAAGAGAAAACAACTCTTCATCAAAGTGGTGGGAAATTATAACCTACCAGTTAAAATAACATGGTTTCACTTTCTAAAATCATTAAAGTGTTGATATACACGGCAGTGCAGACATCTGGGTCAAATATTAAGTAAATAATGTAAACAAAGAGTTAATTCATTGTTTGCGGGAACATAAACATGTAAACAACCAGACCAATTCAAACTGTTTTTCTTCACTTAGGATGGATTCAAGTTCAAACTTTTCCTCACGTGATATTCCCAAAAATATGTTCCATTCAAGTATTACATCATTTGATTTAGTTTGCGAATATATATATATATATAAATTTATTTTGCCCAGTTACCTATGAAACTTGGACTTTTAAATATACTCAAACAATGTTACTTAAAACTCAAGCAAAGTGAACAACCCGTACACAAACACACACACTAATAACCCTAAAATAACCATAAATTTTCTAAATAACTCATTTTATAGCATGAGGTACGTAATAAAGTAAACGAAACATACACACACACAAACAACTTGGTTCTACTGCATACTAAAGTAGCAGTAATACCAACATACTTAAAATGGAAAGACACAGTTCATTAGGTATAAATAATAATAACAAACATAAGATCATAAATACACCTCTGTCACAGTTACATTATAACAAACATAAGAGAGAAGACACAACTCTGTCACAGATAATTAATAACAAACATAAGATAGAAGATAAAACTCTGTCATAGATAATTAATAACAAACATGAGATTGAAAGATACAACTTAAGATAAGATAAACGAAACAACTCTGGCACAGATAAGTAATAGCAAACATCGGATAGGAGATACAACAGCGTCATAGATAAATATTAACATACATAAGAAAAAAGATACCAACCGTCATAGATTAATTAATAACAAAAATAAGAACAAAGATAGAACTCTGTCATTGATACATAATAACAAACATAAGATAAACGATACAAGTCTGTAATAAATAAAAAATAATAAACATGAGATTAAAAATACAACTCTGTCATAGATAAATAATAAGAAACATAATATTCAAGACATAACTCTGTCACAGATAACTAGTAAAAAACATGAGTTCAAAGATACAGCTCTGTCATAGTTTCGTAATATCAAACACAAGATAGAAGATAGAACTGTGTCATAGATAAATAATAACAAACAGAAAGTAGAAGGTAAATCTCTGTCAGAGATAAATATTAACAAACATAATATAGAAGATACAACTCTGTCTCAGATAAATAATAACTAACATGGGATACAAGATAAAACTGTGTTATAGATAAATAATAACAAACACAAGATTAAAGATACAACTCTGTCGTAAATAAATAATATCAATCATGAGATACAAGATACAACTCTGTTAGAGATATATAATAATAAACATAAGATAGAAGATACAACTCTGTCTCAGATAAATAATAACAAGCATGAGATCAGAGATACATCTCTGTCATATATAAATAATAACAAACATAAGTTTGAAAATATAATTCTAACACATATAAATAATAACTAATATGAGATACAAGATAGATCTCTGCTAGAAATAAATAATAACAATCATTAGACAGGAGACACAACACTCTTATAGATAAATAATAAACATAAGATGGAAGATACAACTCTGTCATAGAAAAATAATAACAAATATAAGATACAACTCTGTCATAAATAAATTATAAGAAATATAAGATAGAAGATACAGCTCTGCCATATATGAATAACAACAAACATAACAAAGATACAACTCTTTCATAGGTTAAAAACAAAAAACACGAGATCAAAAATACAGCTCCGTCATAGATGCGTAATATAAGGTCGAAGAAAACTCTGTCATAAATAAGTGATAACAATCATAAGGTAAAAGATAAAACTCTGTCATAGATAAATAATATCAAAGATAAGATAGAAGATACAACTATGTCATTAATAAATAATAACAAACATGAAATGAAAGATTCAACTCTGCCATAGATGTGTGTCTTTTTATAGCAAAACCACATCGGGCCATCTGCTGAGCCCGCCGAGGGGAATCGAACCCCTTATTTTAGCGTTTTAACTCCGTAGACTTACAGCTGTACTAACAGGGGACTCATAGATAAATAATAACAAACATAAGATATAAGACACAACTTTCAAACACAAATAATATCAAACAATAGATTGGAGATACAACTCTGTTATAGATAAATAATAACAAACATCAGATAAAAGATACAACTTTGTCATAGAAAAAATAACAAACATAAGATAGAAAGTGCATATCTATGATACATAAATAGTAACGAACATAATATAGATGATACAAATCTGTCACAGATAAAAAATAACAAACATAAGATTAAAGACACATCTCTCTGATAGATAAATAAGATAAAACATAAGATGGAAGATATAACGTTGTCATACATAAATAATAACAAATATAAGATTAAAGATATAATCATATCACAGATAAATAACTAACATGAGGTACAAGATACAACTCTGTTATATATAAATAATAACAAACATAAGGAAGAAGATACAACTTTGTGATACGTAAATAATAGCAAACATAAGATAGAAGATACAATTCTATCACATGTAAATAATAACAAACATACGATAGAAGACAGGACACTGTCACAGGTAAATTATAACAAATATGAGAAAGAAGATTTAACTGTGTTGTAGGTAAATAATACCAAACATAAGATTCAAGATACAACTTTATCATACATAAATAATAGAAACAAATGGTTAAGAATACAACTCTGTTTCAGATAAATTAATAGGAAACATAAAATAGAACGTACAACTCTGTGATACATAAATAATAACAAACATAAGATAGAAGATACAACTCTGTCACAGATAAATAACTAACATGATATACAAGATACAACTCTTAGTCGGGCATGTATAATAGGTCTGCTTGCACCCCCCTTCCCCAATGATCCTCTGAAACCAACTTTTTTTGAAAGTTTTTAGGATACTTTTGAAGATTAAATATGTTTCCGGTTGCGCTTTCATGGTATAAGGGGGTTTTCGGGCCCTTTTCAAAATGGTTGCCACCGAAAATCGTAAAATTACACAATATATATGAAATGATCATTATTTGCATCCACTTGGCCTATAATATTTAAATTGTTGTTATTCACTTATGTATAAAGCACAAATTGTACCAAAATATGGAATTTTGAAATTTTGTGACATGGGAGAAATCCAAGATGGCGGCCAAATTTTGGTGCATTTTCGCAAAATCGCTCATAACTTTTTTAACCAGTTAACGTATAAAGTTGATTTTGGTCTCTAACCGTATGTTTTGCCACATAAGGAATTCAATAGAACCATACTTAGAATGATTTATCCAACCCTAGCCATATTAGCAACATATTAACTGTGCACAATGAGTGCAAAGTGATTCATGCCATTTTCCGAAAAACGCCCTATTATTCCACTCTATACTCAATGCTTCGCACATTTGATTTCCAACATTTTTCTGAACTAGATACATAACAAATTACCTTATTCAGCAATTTTTAGAAATATTTTGTACAAGTCTATACTGAATAAACACTTGTAAAAAAATATTTATTTCTGGTCACATATGGCACACACATATACTACACATCAGTAAAACATATAAAAATAACATAGTAATCAAATAAGATATATAAGTTGCAATATATACATGTATAGTAAAAACACTATAAACATGACGAATAATGCATTGTAACATGTCATTTTAAAATATCTTTCATTGTTATAGGTGGCATAATTACCAATCGACGGTGGTTAACAAGACTCACAGACTTAGAGCTTCCCCTATTCCTAGCGGTGTCGGTGATCTAATATTGTAGTTGTAGAGACACTTTAACATCTGTCTGCATTACCATGCCCAAAACAAAATCTAAAACTTGTGGTGGTGGCACTGACTCTGGTGATGGTCCAGCTAAAAAACAATCACGCCTATCAGTTTGTATTATACACACTGATGGCATCAAAAATGCAGGGAACCTGACTTTGATTTCCAGCCTTTCAGATCTACAAAGAAGGTACAATGAAATTTGTAACACAAGGGACAGGCGATTGTTGCTACCAAAAGATTCACCAAAAGGAGAGAGTCGGCATGTTCCCTCATCCCAGAAATTCTCCAAAATCACCATGGGTATCACAGAAATTGCTACCAGCGATTCACTAATCATCTGGACCAGCTTCCCTTGCTTGATCCTACCAGTGTATCACAAAGCACCGCACGTCAAGACTCTGTGCAAGGTCAATCAAATTCTTCTCGTAGATCCTTCACACAGGGAGACCACATTCTGTTCAAGAAAGACTGTATATTCTGCAACAAAGTTGGGCGTATCAAAGTCAAGATTGCAGGAAACTGGGAACAGCAGTCCACGTCAACGTTCGAGTATGGTGGCGGTCAAACTGTTATTGATATTGCCACAAGCCGCAATGATGACAGACTTCTAACACGCATACGTGGGCAAGACCTCTTTGCTTGTGAAGCCCAGTATCACCCGAATTGCAGAAAGAAGTATGCATCAAACCCTGCGCTATGGAACAGCAAAGACCGTGAGAACATCAAACAACAAGCAGGTCTGGAGGAGGCACACCAGAATGCCCTGCAGAAAGTTGTCGATTATGTTTCCAACACCATAATAGTGGAGCAAAATGTTGTCATGTTATCGCACCTTCGACGTTTGTATGCTACTGAATTGCAGCAAACACGCTATGACAATCCACACTACAGAGCTGAGAAACTCAAGGACAAATTACAGAAACACCCAGAATTAGGTTCCAAACTTGAGTTCACATTGGTTGAGACAGGTCGTGGCAAACTGCCATTTTATCTTGTACTCAACAGCAGCACCAAAACATCTGGTGCTATCGCCAAGGCTTACCAGCTTGCTTCACAAGATTCGATAAGAGATGTGGCCATGATCCTTCGTGGAGGTATCTTGCAGGCATATGAGCAAGCAGACGATGGTCAAGAGAAATGGCCCCCAGACTTAATGGAATTGATTGTCCAAGATGAAGTGATTCCACATGTACTTCAACGGTTTCTGGGTCTGGTTTTGACAGGTAGCGAAACGGTTAAGACATCACGAGCTGAACGCATCATGCTCTCCATTGGCCAGGACATATGCCGAGCCGTAACTAATGGTTATTCTTGTAACAATGTAAAGTTTGATTACATTGATTAAAGTTTTATGAATACTTACTTGGTTTTTCTTTGTATGCAGTGATATTAATACCATATAAAATAGCGATATTATTTTATAAAATTGCTGAATAAGGTCATTTGTTATGTACCTAGTTCAGAAAAATGTTGGAAATCAAATGTACGAAGCATTGAGTATAGAGTGGAATAATAGGGCGTTTTTCGGAAAATGGCATGAATCACTTTGCACTCATTGTGCACAGTTAATATGTTACTAATATGGCTAGGGTTGGATAAATCATTCTAAGTATGGTTCTATTGAATTCCTTATGTGGCAAAACGTACGGTTAGACACCAAAATCAACTTTATACGTTAACTGGTTAAAACGTTATGAGCGATTTTGCGAAAATGCACCAAAATTTGGCCGCCATCTTGGATTTCTGCCATGTCACAAAATTTCAAAATTCCATATTTTGGTCCAATTTGTGCTTTATACATAAGTGAATAACAACAATTTAAATATTATAGGCCAAGTGGATGCAAATAATGATCATTTCATATATATTGTGTAATTTTACGATTTTCGGTGGCAACCATTTTGAAAAGGGCCCGAAAATCCCCTTATACCATGAAAGCGCAACCGGAAACATATTTAATCTTCAAAAGTATCCTAAAAACTTTCAAAAAAAGTTGGTTTCAGAGGATCATGGGGGGGGTGCAGGCAGACCTATTATACATGCCCGACTATCTGTTACAGATAAATAAAAACAAACAGAAGATAGAAGATACATCTCTGTTATAGATAAATAATTATGAACGATAGAGAGAAGATATAACTCTGTTATAGGTAAATAGTAAAGAACATAAGATAAAAAGACTCTATTTATTTCCAATAAATAATAACTAATATGAGATTGAAGATACAACTCTGTTATTGATAAATAATAACAAACATAAGATGGAAGATACAACTCTGTAAGAGAGAAATAATAACAAACATGAGATTTAAAATACAACTCTTTTATAAATAAATAATGACAAACACAAGAGAGAAGATACAATCTGTCAGAGATAAATAATAATAAAGATAAGATAGAAGATACAACTCTGCCATAGATAAATAATAACGAACATAAAGTGTAGTAGGATGGCCTGTTAAGATATAGTAGGATGGCCTGTTAAGATAGAGTAGGATGGCCTGTTAAGATATAGTAGGATGGCGTGTTAAGATGTAGTAAAATGACCTGTTAGGATATAATGAGACGGCTTGTTAAGATAAATACATCGTTAAATATTACATGATTAGTTTATTTTCAATGTAAGTCTTTGTGTTTTAAATAAACCACATAAGTATTAGTGTTTTTAAATACATTTTGAGAGTGTTTATTTAATATTACTGTGATTCAACCTTAAAACTCATTGAATTGTCTTTACCTACACCTGTCACCAAGTGAGTAACAACAAAATTGGCAAGTGCGTTCAGACATTGAGTTATGTAATAGAATATGACTTTGTTGACATCGAATGTCGTTACAGTTACACCCACTGTCTGAATTCTTTGTTTTCTTGTGTTAAATATATAAGCTACATTGTCTTTCAGCTACAACGGTATGGTTTACTTTCTTCCCGTTCTCGTGACATTTTAAAATGTCACATAAACGTTTAAAACCGACTGTAAACATTTTGTTTAGTCGATGTACGAAATAAAACAACTCTTTATCTTTACTCTACCATTATCAGGACTAGAAAAACAGGTTTTTTATAACGATCAAACTCACCGTAATCTACGACTCTGCTATGAGTCTTGTACATTACCACCAGTTAATCATTCATTTCCGTTTAACAGAGAACTGTTTATTTTACTGTACAAACTATCTAATACTGAATTTACTGTGACTGTTAGGTTCATCGTTTAATGCCATTGTTGAATGACGTGTTTCAATATGTTTATTGTTTAATTTCATTGTTCAATGACGTGTTTCAATAAGTTCATGTTAGACTCATAGTTTAATGTCATTGTTGAATGACGTGTTTCAATAAGTTCATATTAGACTCATAGTTTAATGTTATTGCTAAATGACGTGTTCCAATAAGTTCATGTTAGGCTCAAAGTTTAATGTCATTGCTGAATGACATGTTTCAATATATTCGCTGTTTAATGCCATTGTTGAATGATGTGTTTCAATATGTTTATGTTTAGTTTCATTGTTTATTGCCATTGTTGAATGACGTGTTTCAATATGTTCATGTTAGGCTCATAATTTAATGCCATTGTTGAATGATGTGTTTCAATATGTTCATGTTAGTTCCATTGTTTAATGCCATTGTTGAATGACGTGTTTCAATATGTTCATGTTAGTTTAATTGTTTATTGCCATTGTTGAATGACGTGTTTCAATATGTTCATGTTAGTTCCATTGTTTATTTCCATTGTTGAATGATGTGTTTCAATATATTCATGTTAGTTTCATTGTTTAATGCCATTGTTGAATGACGTGTTTCAATATGTCCATGTTAGTTTCATTGTTTAATGCCATTATTGAATGACGTGTTTCAATATGTTCATGTTGGTTTCATTGTTTGATGATATTGTTGAATGACGTGTTTCAATATGTTCATGTTAGTTTCATTGTTTAATGCCATTATTGAATGACGTGTTTCAAAATGTCAACTAAAGGAGAAAATAAAGTTTGTTTTTTCATATTTATGTTTAGTTTGCACAATATATTTTATTGAATTTACACATAATTTAATGTATACCTTTTTTATCTAAGGATCTGTTTACTATCAGGGACTATTGTTTTAATTTTGTTAACTAGTTTGAAAATAGCGATATTGCTGTTCAGTTACTTTGATTACCATAGACACTGTCTATGTTTTCTTGAAAACACTTGTTAAAAGAAATTGCTTCCACAACTGTTAATTAGGAATCATTTTCTGTTCTCATGCCGCCTTATCAAAGGTCATGTCACCCATTTTAAAAAACTAACAAACTTTTCATACTTATATATACAGAACATTTAAAATACGTTCTGATTCCACTAATATGGAAACGAATTAAATTATATAAAAGACATTTATAACGACAGGGGGTTACAATGTTGATATTTTTAACTTGTAAAACAACGATCATACAATTTTTCTCAAACAACATACTAGATTAAACAGTGTCGCCCTCCAATGTCACAGCGGCGTATATTTTGACTTACAACGCTAGAAACCGGGTTTCGAAACCCGTGGTGGGCAGAGAACATACATCCCTTTGTTTAGATTTTTATTTAGCGTCAAAGAAACAAACAAATAAACAGCGTTTGTCATAATAGAAGGAACAATAGAGTAAGAGATAGCTATGACACAAAGAGATAAGAACACATTAAGGGTTTGAACATTTGGACGAGCTGTTAGGATAGGACTTTATCAATACCGATATCATGTCTTTGTTTGTTTTTTTATAAAAGTCTCACCTTTCCGATGAAACCGGTGCCGCCAGTAATAAAGAGACTTCGACCACGGTAAAAATCGGTTATATTTGACGACTTTCTGCTGGTAACTAGGGAGACAAGTGTAGACATTGTTGTTAAACTGCTTTGTGCTCGAATTCTGTCTCACAAACTGTCGTCACTTTCCAAAGTTTTCAGTAGCTGAAAAGAAATTAAAATAACAAAAAAAAAGAAGATCAGTTTAAGTTCCAGCCAGTCGTGTCAATATGACAAGTTTTCCTTGACCAGTTTTCCTTGACCAGTTTTCTATGTTAATAAAAAAATTAGAATAAAACTTTCAAAAATATTAGAAGTAGTAAAATCGAACCTAATAAGCATAATTAACATAAATATTATTCGAGAATTCGAATCAGGTCGTGAGGTCACCTTTCAACATCAAAGTGTTTACGGATTATGTATTTCAACATAATGTCCTGATTTATTTATTTTGGCACTGATGTATATCAACACTTTCCTTTCCTGGAACCTGAGAGGAGGAAACTTCTAGCACCTCGCCCATTTTTCTGGTAATATGATAGTTATCCTAAAAGGAAAGCTCATAATGAACATTGTTATACCAGAGACTAGATACAACTATGATTTATCATTGATTATAAACTGATAATGTCCAAGACGTTTATTATTTGCATTAAAAGGACGAATAGTTTATCCTGTTTCTCTGTCTCTTTGGAGAAAAGAAAACAACATAAATTCCTTTTGGATTTGCTATAATTAACATAACATCTTGCGTAAAACTGTTGGGTCTATTTAAGCAACTGCAGGATTCCAAGTAACAGTAAGAACGCAAATGGTCGCAATTAACCTATTAGTACCGGAAGGGTAATCCTTTAATATCGTGTTACAATTAACCTGTTAGTACCGGGAAGGTAATCCTTTAATATCGTGTTACAATTAACCTGTTAGTACCGGAAGGGTAATCCTTTAATATCGTCTTTGTAAGTAAGCAAATACTGAGTTGATTTTTAGAATTACAAAATGACATAAAATATTCCTACAAACTTACCTGCTATAGACTGAAATAGAAGAAATAAAAATAACAACAACAACAACGTGATTAGTGTGTTTTTCTCTCTTGAAGACGAGTGCAACCAGCGTCCAAATCTGTTTTGTTCATTTTTTTCCTTGTATCCTGTGGGCGACGTAACATGGTTGGTTAGATCGCTATCCAATCCAAACCAACGCTTCATATTCGCTTGCGACGTGAGGTTGTTTTTTTTTTTTCCACTCCTATTAAATGCTGGCGCAAGGGCTCTTAAAACTATTGTTTTAAGACTTTTTCTGGAAGCATCTGAAGAGTTATGTGTTGAAATTGCTGGGTAGTTTAATAGTAAAATACAGTTTGTAATAAACACAAAAATTACGAGTGCTGGATCCAATGATAGACTCGAGAAAACACACAGACACAGTTTGGTAATTAGGCTAAATTAGGTTCATTTTCTAGGTTTAGTATAATTTAATCTAGGGTCTCGACTTTGGTAATAAAATTAATTTTCACGGACTGGACGTAAGATGAAGAGCAAGTCTATGTTTGTTGGTTACTTTGTGACTCAGCGGTCAGTCTCAGAAAGTATAAAGCACGAAATCTAGTTTCAATACATGCTGTGAACAGAGCAAAGGTAGTCATTAAAATTTATGACCATGTTTTGAGAAGTCATCCGGTGATACTTAATGATTACAGGATCGTGAAGAAAATGTTTTTGTGGAGACACCTATCATTTATTTGTTTAGTGTACAGTCATTACACGTGCTCTGACATACGTGCAACAAGCACAGAGATTATGATAATTTCACTACGTGTAGGTTTGGTTTAGTTCGTTTGCTTCCTCACTAACTCTTCGTAATTTAGCAGTAAAGGTTTGGTTTGTTTTGAATTTCGCGCAAAGCTACACGAGGGCTATCTGCGCTAGCCGTCCCTAATTTTGCAGTGTAAGACTATAGGGAAGGCAGCTAGTCATCACCACCCACCGCCAACTCTTGGGCTACTCGTTTACCAATGAATAGTGGGATTGATCGTCACTTTTTAACGCCCCACGGCTGAAAGGATGAGCATGTTTGGTGTGATCGGAATTCGAGCCCGCGACCCTCGGATTACGAGTCGAACGCCTTAACCCACCTGGCCATGCTGGGACCTAACAGTGAATGCAACTAATCAACACATCCACCGCCAACTCTTGAGCTACTCTCTTACCAACGAATAATTGGAATTATCCGTGACTTTATAACGCCTTCTTGACTAATAATTTAATACAAAAATGGGTTTAAACATTACCGTGAATAAAATTATACCGAACTGAATTTGACTGTAACACTTGGATATATAAATATTACTTTGTTTTTCCTTTATAAAGTATACGTGTGTGTATATATACTGTTTCATATCATAATTAATCTCGGAGATTAATGATTAATGTGATAATATGATAAATATCATAATTAATTAATTAAATTGATATATATTAAACTTATTATATTTGTCAACAAATTGATACACACAGTTTTCTTTCTTAACACAAATATATTTTAATATACAAACAATAATACAATTTATAATAACGGTTTTTACAAATAACTGTTTATATACAACAGTTTTTAAAACTCACAAACAATATTCAGTTTTCTATCTGGTTTGGAACTAAATATTTTTCGACGGTTTACGTCCACGATGCTCAAGTTATTTTTATGTTGATATAGAGAAACACTCACTCGACTGGAATGCTACCTACCTCTATTCTTGTTTGACCTAACGTGGTTTACAAGCTTACATTTTACGGGTGTGTATGTTTTATTACAGCAAAGCCACATTAGGGTATCTGCTGAGTCCACCGAGGGGAATCCCTAATTTAGCAGTGTAAGACTAGAGGGAAGGCAGCTAGTCATCACCACCCACCGCCAACTCTTGGGCTACTCTTTTACCAATGAATAGTGGGATTGACCGTAACATCATCACGCCCCCACGGGTGGGAGGGCGAGCATGTTTGGCGCAACTCGGGCGCGAATCCGCGACCCTCAGGTTACGAAACGCACGCCGTAACGCGCTGGGCCATGCCAGGCCGGTTCAAAATCTATAAACGTTCCTGCTCAACTGTCTGTAGTTTTACGATTAATAAACGTTAATTACAATTATTGTTTCCGAGGGTTATAATATACTGAATGTAACTAACCAAAAATATTGTATGAAGGCCTTTCAGCTATCAATCACGCGAGAATTTCGAACGTTCAACAATATTCGAAGACACGCTAATATTTTCATGAACCACATATTGTCCATTCTTGCTGTCGATAATCTTCGACAAATTTAGAGAACAGGCGGGACTTGCGCAATACACATACAACAATACATCAAACCGAAACAAACATAAATATTAAAATAAATGTATAGCAGTAAATCTGTTACGATGTATATACTGAATGTTATCATACACTATATGTACATTTTATCGTTTTACGTTAAACTTATAATTTAACTCTTTGCACAGAAAACCGCTGAAGATGGATCATGTTTGATCCATAACGACGGAAATAAAATGTTTGATTTTATTATCGTATTGACTTTGTTTTGATACAGTCCCTACGAATGAATCCATGGAAATAATCTAAGCTTGGATCTCGATTTCAGTATAAGGCTAATTGAGAATTATCTTTAGAGATTGCTGCATTATACTTTTAAACTTTTATTTCACAAATCTTTTGGTAGGCGGTGGTAAATTCATAATGTTAACACCCGTGCTTCTACTCTTCCCCGCGCAAATAGTCCCTGTGTAGACTTTCTCATATTTCCTGTACCCTTGTAAGATAGTGGTAAGTCTACGGATTTACGACTTCAAAACCTGGCATTTGATTCCTCTCGGTAGAGACAGTAGATTGCCCAATATGTTTTTTTTTAAATCTAAAACAAACGAAAAAACATATTTCCGAACCAAACAAACTCTATTGTACAAAAAATCAAATAATAAAGTGTTTTAATATTTCATTATTCAACATTTCGATAGTATATTTCTCATCAGGTGAATAGGACTAACCCTGCGACAAAATATGTGCTTTTGATGACCTCTAGTGTGTAAAACTAAATAAATATGAAATTAAATTTATTCAATAGAAATATTTCTATTAAGCTCTGCATCTACTGAATGATTATTGTTGTTTTGAACTAAGCACAAAGCTACACAAAACCCGGATTTTAGCGTAGTAAGTCCGCAAACATACCGCTGAGCCATTGAGGAGTACTGAATGGGTTTTGCAATTTCAAAAATTTTCTATCGATATGAACTTCGATCCTTTGCTCTTCGTACGTTTTAACGGCATCAGAGAAAAATTTAAGAACAAACTTTCCCTCTTGTGAGAGAATCTCAGAAAGACAACGAGACTTCTACTTTCAGTTAATTGGAAGAAATGTTTCGAAGATAAGATCAGGAATAAAGGGTTTGGCATGATCAGGTGATTAAGGCACTCAACTCCTAATCTGAGGGTTGCGGGTTCGAATCCCCGTCACGCTAAATATGCTCGCCCTTTCAGCCATGGGGACGTTATAATGTAATGGTCAATCCCACTATTCATAGGTAAAAGAGTAGCCCAAGAGTTGGCGGTGGGTTACTAGATGGCTTCCCTCCAAGTCTTACACTGCAAAATTAGGGACGGCTAGCACAGATAGCCTTCACGTAGCTTTGCGCGAAATTCAAAACAAAACAAACCAAACCAGTCATGAAAAAAACACATGTTTCACTATACATTTCTTGTTGTTTAAGTCATACATATATACATTTCATCTCGGTGGTACATGCATGTATAATTTTATTGTAGAACTTATAATATATTGATATTAATTAAACATGTCCCTTGTAAAAATGACAATTTCCAAAAGCGCTCACTTCGGTAGTGGTCTTTTCTTGCACTCAATAAATTTACAAGGAACAGCGGCATCCATCAGGATCACATAGAAACTAAGCAGTATTCAAACTGTACTATTTATACTGACACGTTTAGTTCTGTACTGGTCCTGGATTCACATCCTGTTCTCTTCGATATTCAAAACCAACTGGCCCAATTATCTTTAACATCTGCTTCTGTCCAGTTTTTCTGCATACTGGGCCATGTTGATATTTGTGGGAACGAGCTCGCCGACGTCGCAGCAAAATCTATCTGCTCTGGCACTATCACCGCTGTGCCTGTTCCATACATGGACTATGGTCCTGTATTCAAGGCTCAGCTCCGTGCCAGTTGGTAGTCGACTATTTTTAGAGAAAAGAAATATCGTTGAATTGTTTTAAAATGAGCATCTGCTAGTAAATATGAAGACAAACGAATAGAGTTAAGAAATTATTAAATGTAAGTAATTAAACAATATTTACTGAAACGATTCAAATAAAATTATGAAACGAAAAACCACATTAAGTGAAAAAGGACGAAATACTTTCCTCCCTGCCCTGTAGTTTGAGTTTGTCAGGACGATATTTGATGTATTGAACGCTTCTTCTGGTTTTTGGTAAACAAGGACTGTTATTCTAAAACGTTTGAGTGACTGTATAGGTTGTTTAAAGTGTTTGTTAACTCTGTTCTGATCACGTTCGCGGACACGTTCTGCAAGTATACTCGTGTTGGTTTGTTTTAATTTTGCGTAAAGCTGTTTGTTTTAGCCCTTCCTAATTTTAAAGTGATAGACTAGAGGAAAGCCAGCTAGTCAAAATTACTCACCGTCAACTCTTGGAATACTCTTTTATTAAATAATATTGCTATTAAACGTCATATCATAAAACCTGCATGGTCGAAAGGGCGAGCATATTTGGCGACGGGTTTTGATTACACGGCCAGATGTTGGCAAGTCGGCCTTCCCATTGGTCAGTAAGCTAAGCCTAACAAGCGTAAAACCTGTTCTACAGTGTGAAATTGTTTAAAAAGAACAAAAATAAAATAACTGAAGAAAGTTGAAGTACGTCTAAATAACTGTTTGTAACGACGGTTACTAATAATTGTTATAGTATCAATATTACAACAGGTGTAGTTACATTATCGTACATCTGGTGATTTAAGTACACAAACAAGTTTATAGGACGTAACATATTTCTTCGAGGAATGTGGCTTCAAGTGAAATATTTTTATGAAACTTCGATGTGCTACATAAACAGTGAGAATTAGGAGGGTAGGTGGTAGATTACTTTTAGATTAAAGTTAGGTCATGCATCTGGTGATTTAAGTACACAAACAAGTTTGTAGGACGTAACAGATATCTTCCCCTATAGAGAGCGCTAGTATACTTTGAGACATATAATAAGTTTGTGTGTTGTTTGTATATGTTGTGTTATAGAAATTTTAATATATATTTTTGTGTAACGACGTGGCGCCGTAGATGAATATAGTTAACGCTGATTTATATGAAAGATAATAAATGTTGAATAACAGCAATAAAGGGGTGGAAAGGGATGGTAACTCCCCTATAGTATGCCCCTTGTTTCACACTGTCACCCCACAAAACTTGAGTGAGATTGGCCCAGCGACCTAGGAGTAGTTAGATAACAGACAAACAGACAGACACACAGATATTTGTGTTTTATATGTTTAACAATTACATTCATTGATAAAATTATACTCTAGTAGACACTCTAGAATATTATCTTAAAGCGATATAAAACCAGTGAAAGATCTCTAAATTTCTAATGGGACAGTATTCTAGATTGACATTACTCAATCAGCGATGGTTTTAAACAGTGACGTCACGTAGACCAAGTAAGCAATAACATGAGAGGTAATGAGATAGTTGAAGAATCGCGGTTAATAAATTATGTTAAAATAGCTGATAAGACCACAAGGGGGACATTTTGAGTTGTTGATTGATTATTCATATGTCATCTATTGAAGTAACTGCATATAAAAGTCTGTTTCAAAAATGGAAAGAGGTGAACAGAGCTATAGAGTTTGATTCAGTGCATAAGCCATATCTCAGCAAAATAGAAAGATATGTGGTTCTTATTTTATATTCTAGCTTGTTAACATTGGTAATTTAAGTTCCTAGTTTAGACTAAACTATAGACCTTGTATTTTAATATAACAAATACATAATTTTAAACACTGCTGCATCCAACGTACCACATGACTCACTAATATCTGTATTTAGATGTGTTATTTTAATATTTACTTTTAAATTAAGAAATTAACTCATATATAATATTAAAGTTTGAATTATAATCTACAATTTGCTTCAAGACTTAATTACATAACTTCATAAACTAGCAGTTCAATAAGCTTTTGAACGCAAGTCAACGAACGTCATGGGATGGCTCGTCGCGAAAGGTTTAATAAGTCAATATCTGTTCTTCTAGCGGCACCATATATAGTACTACAATCATACGATAAGCGCTCTCAACACAAATGAGGAAAAAAAGTAAAAACGTTGTGTGTGAATGTCAAATGGTAAAAACAAACTGTATAATTTCACTTTTATTCGGTCAAGGAGAGCTTTGTAGAGGGCGTTTTCCAATTATCACATTTGCATTTCTTTAAACACGAATGACGAAAGTCATTGAGACTCTGATGATAAGTTATGTCTCGTTATTCAAATTATCAACGCCAATGGGAATGTTTATTGATTGTGACGTACGATTCGATTGGTTTAAAATTATTTTTTAAACTTAACATCTTTTCTTTGGAGATGAAAGAGAAATGGCTGAAAAAGATTGACACAAAATATTTCACGTTTAATGGTCAACTTAAGTCAAAAGAGAGAGAAAAAGGCAATACGGATCTTACAACAGCTTTTTTTTTATTAGAGAAACGTCCTACTTAAGAGTATCAGGTCTGCTTCAGCTAAATAACGAAAGAATCGAACAAAGGAAGAACAAACAAAAGATATTGAACCACATTTCTTACTCGAAGCCTATTTATACATGTACTTATGTGATACCATTTCCCACTGCTATCTTAAATGTGAGGCCTTTTGGTTTAAGGTGCTTCGTCGGTTTTCGTGGTTTAAATTTTTTATCAGGCAGGCGATAGTACTATCTGTGTAATGATGGCGTGGATTATCCATCTACTTGATATTTTAAATTTTATCAATAGGTCATGAGGACCTTACAACACTATACAGTGTCTCCTTTTATAACAATATCTGTGTAACAACTGAGTCACAAGTTATGGAAATGTCTGTAAATATTATAGTGAAATGTTTGATTTTTTTTCGTCTTTTTCTAATTCTCTTTCATTACGTAATAACTAAAAAACAAAACAATGATGTCAACCAGTCTCACTGAGGTGACGTAGTTTCCAACAGAGTATCTGATTTTATAAATATTATTAATAACTTGTAGTAATTTTAAGAAATCATAATTCTAGTGTTAGCGATGTTATCATTACTTCTTGACGTCAGCTTTCTTAAAGAAATTTGCTGTTCGTTTAAAAACATTAAGTACAGTGTGAAACAGGAATTACCAGCCAATAATAGATAACCAATAAATATTACAGTTAGAACCTCACTGTAATTAGACCTTGATTATAAATACAACCTTACTATATTTATTGAAGCATTATATTAAATAAAACAAGTAAAGAAAACTACTAAAATAGTAAATAAATGTAGGGATGGCTAATATCAATCCTACAAAAATAACACACAAGATGGTATGGATGGTATTTGTATTATCCATACATAATAGTACAGGCAAGAAGTAACATATAACAATATAACCTTCCAATCACAATTAAGTCTAATTTATCCTGTTTATCTGTTAACATTCTGCTACACTGTGTGTTTGTTATTCTGTACGGATAATGTAAATGATATACCTACTATCTTGTTTCACTGTTTTTGTAGGATATATATTATCCGTCCTTAAATTTACTTACTTTTGAAAAGTTTTTCTTTACTCCTATTATATTTTAATATCTGGTCATTTATTTTTGGGTCATTGTTGTCTTGCAAGACCTGAAGCGAAGCATTTCAGATAAAGTCTTATATCCGATAAGTTAAGACAAATGAGAGAACAAGAATATAAAGTTTTCATTTATCCATAGCGCAGATAGCCCTCGAGTAGCTTTGTGCGAAATAAAAACAAAACAAAACAAACATTTATCCATTGTTAAGTTTTAGGTGAATTGTCGCCTGCCTATTTAACTGCATCAGAATAACATCCGGGAAAATAGGTGTGTGAAATATCTTTAGAGTAAATACATATGTGAACTATTTTAAATTTGAATTTTTCCACGCTCAGCGATACACAAAAGTATTCAAGAAATAGAAAAAAAAACCAACAAAAAAACTTGAGTTTGGCAAGAAAATTATATTCCTGTTAAGGCTATTATTTCCTGACTTTAGAAGGAAGCGATAACTCACGTTCACAGTCAACAGATTTATGTAAATAAAACCGTATTTACAATGACTAGTAGCATATAAATAGTACCTTAAATAAGGAAAATTACTGTAATTACTTAGAGTAAACAAGTTATTTCGTGGAAGAATAAAAACGATGATTTTTAGAACAACGTTATAACTCTGAATTATTTGAAATGAAAAGAACTTAAACAGCGACCTCTATTATTAAACGTAAAATATATAAAAGAGCAAGTGATCTCAGAGAAAATGACACATTTGCTGTATCAGTGAAAAACAGGCATTCGTGATTTCTTTCTTAAAAGCAGATTTAACTAGGCCGCTTCACTAACAGCTCTAGGTGAACAATAAAAAAAATGAAATTCTAACATCAACAGGTTTCACGTGTAGGAACGTGAGATGATTAAGTTATGATGTTTTAACTTAAATACAGCACCTTCGTCTGAAGAGATCAGAACGAAATAATCTAGAAAACTGAGAAGTTTAAATTAACGTACATTCTAGTTAACAAACTAACTGAAGTCGTTACGTCTGTCATGATAGCGAAGACATTATTTTGTACAGGACTTTGTTCATTTGGAGCTGAAAAACAAATCGATTTAATAGGCATACCATACACGTTTTGTTCTCGTGCTAGGCCTTGTCACGTGTAACAAAATGTTATATGGGCACTTTTTATGACTTTAATGGAGATAATGTAACCTTGAAGCACAAGGTGAATTTTTTCTTTGAAAGAAAAAATACGAAAAGATCTTCAAGTACTCACCGAAACCATTCTAAGAGTAACCTTAAGTCACCCGCTGGTACAGCAGTAAATCTACGGATTTACAACACTAAAATCAGGGGTTCGATTCTCCTTGGTGGACTCAGCAGATAGTCCGAGGTGGCTTTGCTATAAGAAAACACAAAGAAGTAACCTTAGGATGTACTCTAATTAGAAACTAAATAAATTCATTAAAGTAGTGGGGGTGTTATTATGTATCGATCAATCTCACTAATCGTTTTACACTGTTAAATTAGGGGACGACGTGTAGTTTCACCCAAAATTTAAAACAAACCAGACCAAATCATACTTCTGTGCCACTATGGGGCTTCAGTGAAGGACAAAAGAAAGAATGGTTTCTGAGTATAGTGATGACAGTGAGGAATAAAACTGACGTGTTCATAAGAAATACGACACTGTAGTTCCAAATTACGTATGTTGACGTCAGTTCAGCAATTTAAAAGTGAGACAGCAATAGAACTAATATGTGTTTACATGGAAAAACGGCAAATTACAAACTTGCTACTAAATGTTTTTGTGTTTTTTTTTCATGTGTCAGTTTTATAAGTTTCTCATAATACTGTCAGGACTATGGAAAACTACCCTTTGTAATTAATCTTACCTTAAACATGTAACTAATTAAATGGTTTAACGTTAATATTTATAAAACTTTGTTGCTCAGGATTTCGTTTGAGTGTATGTTATAATATATTTCACTCCATAAAAGCAATAGTGAAGGTCAGTATGCGTGTTATATCGAACAAGAAAAATATATAAGTATGTCATTAGGAATACGTGTACATACATGTATGTAAAATGAAAGAAACACGTGCTAAAACCTTAAATCTAACATTACAAGTACAACAACTCCAATATTTTATTAAGAACAGGTTAAAAATGAAAGTGGAGTTAGTGGGTTATGGTAAAACTGGTGTTCTGAATTTGTTTACCTTATGACGTTCAGTTTGCGATAACACCAAAACACTAAACCTGTTCTGCTTCAACAACAATTGTTTTCATTGCATACATTATTAACTTTGCCATACGGATTCTGTTGTGGTGTGATGGAAAGATACGCGGTTCGATCCTCGGTCTTCCTGTTATCCACTAGTCCGAGCATTTCCGATTCGATATAGCGACCTCCAGATATTTCACTTATCTCATAAATTTACCGTTAACATGTTTTATCATACTTAGGGCTGCTATTAGTGACGTTAGTTCTGTGTAGTCTATTCCTGGTAACTTTAACATGTTTTATCACAATAAAGAAATTAAATAGGAAGTATTTCAGATCCGTTCACAAGTTTGATGTTGACTGCTAGAAGGGAATGTCCAATGAGGCGATTTGATGCCCAATATGGCGGCATTAAGTTAAACAACAAGTTTTGTTGCATGACTTGTATTAAAATTTTGAAAAAGACAAGCTAAACTTCTGTTAAGACAGATTTATTTTATTTGAAAATGAGGTCCTGTGTTGTTTCCAATCTCAGCCAAACTTGGAATTTCATTGCGATATCTCAACATTCAGCATAGTTTAGTTAAGTTTACATCTTAGTCAGATTTTTTACGGTTTTCCTTTCTGATGTAACCTTAAGATCCTCGCTATAAGGAACTGCAACCTAACAATTTTCTGTTCTTTCCACAGAGCTACTCTTAAGATTCTCGCTATAGGGCACCTGCAACCTAACAATTTTCTGTTCTGTCCACAGAGCTACTCTTAAGATCCTCGCTATAAGGAACTGCAACCTAACAATTTTCTGTTCTGTCCACAGAGCTACTTTTAAGATCCTCGCTATAAGGAACTTGCAACCTAACAATTTTCTGTTCTGTCCAGAAAGCTGGCCTTAGAGTCTTCGCTATAAGTGACCTACAACTTCGCAATTCCTTGTCATGCCCACAGAACTGACCTTAAGTTTCTCGTTAAGACAGACCTGTACATATATCTTTATGAGTGATTTTTCAAGAAGAAACTTCAAAACCTAAACTCCATATGGTTAACTAAAGTACAGGTCATTGTGTAATATGATGTATGTCAATAAAGGTGATTCCACACACCAATAACCACCTTTCAAAATGCGATATGTTCGGATGTCTCGAATTTTATATAATATATCAACAGCCGTAGTCTACATAAGTGTTTGTCCTTGTATTCTACGTAAATGTTTGTCTTTTCTTCCAATCCGAGACCACAGTGAGATTATGAGATTACAACAAATTAAACGAGTTAAAAAACAAACCAATGTTCCAGTTCTTTTTAAAAATTTCACTCGCATTCCAGCTCGACATGGCCAGCTGGTTAGAGCACTTGATTCGTAATATGATGGTCGCAGGTTCGAATCCTCGTCACACCAATCACACTCGGTGGGGGGTGATGGCTAACTGCTTTTTCTCTAGTCTTATAGTGTTAAATTAGGGACGGCTAGCGCAGTTATTCCTCGTGTAGCTTTGCACGCAACTAAAAAGAAATAAAAACTCACATTTCTTCAGTGAGAATATATACATATATATTTTGTTACTAAGGGGCCAAGTAGTTAAAGCTGGTTCTCATGGGTTGTCAGGTACATGAGCCAGTTGAATGCAGGTCAAGGATTTAAGAAACAATTTAATAGCAAAAAAAAAAGGGGATTTTACCTTAAACATTAACTGTAATAGTAGCAGCAATATTATATCTGTCGTGAGTGTCTTGGGGAAATATACTGTGTATAATTATTTTGAAAATAGAATTAATACATTTTGTAGGATGTGTTATTAATGGTTACCACAGAATAAGTACTGTCTAATTATAAATTACCTGCCAATGCCAATCGACTAACTATTGGAAACGAGTTGTCCTCAGAAGTGTTTCAAAAATCAATGTAACTGTAGATATATATTAAGTTTCTCCTTATTTATTTTAATGCGGATCAAAGCGAGAAGTGTGTGAAAACACCATTTCTGATTTATCTTTTGCCTCCAACAATCACTTTCCCATTCAATACCAGAATAATAGATGGGCTAGACTATAACAAACAAAATAATCCATGAAACACTATTTTCATGTATGATATATTTGTTATTTGTTGTTTGTTTTTCATTCTCCTGTTAGTTTGTTCGTCAAGAACCAGGGATGTACGTTACAGTACAATAATTTGTTCGTCAAAAACCAGGGATGTACGTTACAGTACAATATTTTTTTCGTCAATGAGAAGAAAACACACCAAACAAGTCACAAACTTGTCAACTACCACAGAATTATTTGTGGCTAAACTACCACTTTAAAAAGTCTACAAAAGATATAGTGGATCAATCATTTAAAACAACAGTCAATTAACTATAAACATGTTAAACAGTGAAAAAAAACTAAAATATCAGAGAGAGAACTGTGATTAGTTTCAAAACTTCCAACTAAGTACATAAACAAAGAGTAAAATACAGTCGATAAACAACAGAGTAGATCCATTAGTTAAAGAACTTTGACTTTATGGATCCCCGCTAACCTATGACCCTGACTAAAGGCCTTAAACTCTTTAGAACCGAGATGCCAGTCACTATTTTTTACTTCGCCATCTCTGCTTTCATCAACTGTGAGTGAAAAGTTGATATTAGGACAGTTGATCTTATTGCAGTTATTAAAATTTCACTTTAATTGAACGTAGCCTGCACGAGTGGGTCGAAGTGGTATATTAATACCCCTGAACACGGCACTCGAGGAAAGCAAACCAACCAAACACCTGCCACGAGAGCTGTTGTTGTTGTTAGCACTAATCCAAAACGATGTTAAAGATTAGAGTTATCCAAGCCCAAAAATACACGCTCCAAGTTTCTGATTATGAATACTATAAAACCTCACTGAGTTTCAGTCATAAGTAGTTTAGACAATTAATATACTGTCCACAATTTACGGTTGTTTTCAGTCAAACTATGTAATCATGATAACAATAATTCTGGCTGTAAGTTAGTCCTGTTTAAAATAAGGTACTTATGTTGTTAAGCCCCCACAATTTTGATATATTTTAGGTATATATATATCTAAATGAAGTTTAAATGAATAAATAAAATAATGAGGAAGGACTGCGTTAAAATCAACACATCTCAACCTATGATTAATTATTTTATAACCATAAATTTTCAAGCCATAAACTAAAACACATTAATATGAAATATTTTTATAAAAATTGTTTTAAAAATACGCTGCACATTAAAAAAAATGATCCTAGGGTACAAGCTACAACATGGGATCATAAAATGTATTCTAGGTTTAGGATGTGACTATAGGTAGAACCCATATTGCGGTGGGATATACAGTCTATCCATCTTAACCTCCAATTCGCTAGTCTGACATCAGAAAATTAAAAGAGCGAAATGTGGGTGCTTAACCCACATCGTCCCACATCTGTATCACACTTCACTGCCTGTGGGCAGTTGGGGGAAGGTGACTACTCTCTCCCAAGTTAAAATAAGAACAAGAGAAACATAAAAAGAAGAAAAAAATAAATAATGAAAATAAGGTACTAACTACCCTTTGAAGTTAAGTAAGATAAACCTTACATCTTGAAGCTAGCATTCCTACCCCTAATATGGTAAAGACAGTAATTAACTGTGGCCCGGCATGGCCAAGCGTGTTAAGGCATTCGACTCGTAATCCGAGGGTCGTGGGTTCGAATCCCGGTCGTACCAAACATGCTCGCCCCTTTTAGCCGTGAGGGCGTCATAATATGACGGTCAATCCCACTATTCGTTGGTAAAAGAGTAGCCCAAGAGTTGGCGGTGGGTGATGATGACTAGCTGCCTTCCCTCTAGTTTAACACTGCTAAGTTAGGGACGGTTAGAGCAGATAGCTCTCGAGTAGCTTTGCGCGAAATTAAAAAAAAAAACACTAATTAACACAACATCATCAAAGTGATAGTTTACTGTGACTGTCGTACATTTATATACAGCTTAAGGTGTACATTTTCATAAAGCAAAATCAAGCTCTGACATGACCTCATGTTTAACTGCAAAGTTTTAGTAATTTTAATACAATTTCTCTGATTTTATTTTCTTCGTATTTAATACATTTTTATATTTATTACAGAATAATTTCATAATGTTATGTAAATTTGTTTTATTAAATACATTAACTATTAATTTTCGAATTAATATAACAACATTATTAATTATAATGTTTATAATAGATGGGTATGGAACATTACTCTGTAAGGAGGATAAACAATATCGGAATAACTGTTAAGTTGTAATTTTTGTAATAGATGTGAACGGTACATTACTATGTAAGGAGGGTAAACCACATCTAAATTACTGTGAAGTTTGTTTGTTTGTTTTTGAATTTCGCACAAAGCTACTCAAGGGCTATCTGTACTAGCCGTCCCTAATTTAGCAGTGTAAGACTAGAGGGAAGGCAACTAGTCATCACTACCCACCGCCAACTCTGGGGCTACTCTTTTACCAACGAATAGTGGGATTGATCGTCACATTATAACGCCCTCATGGCTGAAAGGACGAGCATGTTTGGCGCGACGTGGATGCGAACCCGCGACCGTCAGATTACGAGTCGTACGCTTTAACACGCTTGGCCATGCCGGGCCTCTACTGTGAAATTATTATGTTTATAATAGATTAGTATGGAACACTACTATGTAAGGAGGATAAACAATATAGGAATAACTGTTATATTCTAATGTTTATAATAGATGGGCATGGAACATTATTACATGAGGAGAATAAGCCATATCTGAATAACTGTGAAGTTATAATGTTTAGAATAGATGGGTATGGAACATTACTATATAAGTAGGATAAACCATATCTGAATAACTGTGAAGTTATAATGTTTATAATAGATTGGTATGGAACATTATTATATAAGGAGGATAAACCATATCTGAATAACTGTGAAGTTATAATGTTTATAATAGATTGGTATGGAACATTATTATAAAAGGAGGATAAACCATATCTGAATAACAGTGAAGTCATAATGTTTATTTAAAGATTAGTATGGAACACTACTATGTAAGGAGGATAAACAATATAGGAATAACTGTTATATTCTAATGTTTATAATAGATGGGCATGGAACATTATTATATAAGGAGGATAAACCATATCTGAATAACAGTGAAGTTATAATGTTTATAATAGATGGGTATGGTAAATTACTACGTAAGGAGGATAAATAATATTGGAATAACTGTTAAGTTATAATGGTTATAATAGATGGGCATGGAACATTATTACATGAGGAGAATAAGCCATATCTGAATAACTGTGAAGTTATAATGTTTATAATAGATTGGTATGGAACATTATTATATAAGGAGGATAAACCATATCTGAATAACAGTGAAGTTATAATGTTTATAATAGATGGGTATGGTAAATTACTACGTAAGGAGGATAAATAATATTGGAATAACTGTTAAGTTATAATGGTTATAATAGATGAGTATGGAACATTATTATGTAAGGTAGGTAAACCGTAAATTGGAAAATCAAAATATTTTCTTTTATTAAACATATTTATATTGATATTCTTGTTACCAATTGCTTTAACTTCTAAATCTAAATAGTGCGCATCTTTATGAGAAACTGTAGTATTTTCAGTTTCTAATTTTTTTTGATGAATGGAGTCAATAACATTATATATTTCAGAATAATTGTTTATACTAATTACATTAGTTATACATCTGTAAGTTAAAATAAAATATTTGATTTGTATAGTTTTCAATAAATATATTTTCATAATAATATAAATATAAATTTGCTACACGAGTTGAATAGTTAGCTCCCTTTGGAACTCCTATCACTTGTTTAAAAACCTGTTTTTGAAAAAAAATATATAATTATTATAAATACAGAAACTTAATATATCTTTTGATGTTTTGGAACTATGTTTCCTTTTTCAGTATTAGTAAAAAATAACACTATTGTTCCATTAATGACTTTAAAAGAAAGATAAAATCTTTTAATGGTATTGTGACATATAATGTAAAATCAAATGTTTCAATACAATTGATCTGCTCACAATTTATTAGACATTCTAAAATAGGTTGGTTATTTTTTTCTAATCTGAAATGTATGTCTTTTATTGTTAATATTTACATTTTCTGTTTATCAAATAAAATATTAAGTAATTTATTTAATAATATAGTGGATTGTTTGATAATTGTTTTTAATGAATTGGAAAAGAAATCTAAATATAATTCGAGATTTATGAAATTTTAGAATAGCATACAGAAATAGTGAATCTACGTAAGAATTATGTTTAAAAGAATGTTTATGATAAATTTTAACGAAAGTATTAGTTGCGGTATGTTTGGGTTGTTGAGAAGCTTGAAAGATTGTGTAATATTAATTACTGTATTTCTGGGTTGGTTGTCAAATTTAAAATTGGATTTGTTGACAAGTTTAATAGTTTGTGTACTATAATTTACTGTGTCTTTGGATTGGTTGATAAGTTTAAAAATTTGTGTATTATTAAGTACTGTGTCTTTGGTTTAGTTGAAAAGTTCAAAGAATTCTGAATTACTAATTACTGTGTCTTTGGATTGGTTGACAAGTTTAAAATTTTATGTATTATTAATTACACTGTATTTGGATTGGTTGACAAGTTTAAAAGTTTATGTATAATTAATTACACTGTATTTGGATGGTTGACGAGTTTAAATGTTTGTGCATTATTAATTACTGTGTCTTTTGATTGGTTAAGAAGTTTAAATTATGTGTATTATTAATTACTGTGTCTTTGGGTTAGTTGACAAGTTTAAACGTTTGTGTAATATAATTACGGTGTCTTTCGATTGGATGAGAAGTTTAAAAGTTTGTGTATTATTAATTAGGGTATATTTGGATGGTTGAGAAATTTAAAAGTTTGTGTATTATTGATTACTGTGTCTTTGGATTGGTAGGCAAGTGTAAAAGTTTGTGTATTATTAACTACTCTGTGTTTGGACTGGTCGGAAGTTTAAATGTGTGAGTATTACTTACTACTGTATCTTTAGATGGTTGACAAGTTTAAAAGTCTGTGTATTATTAATTACTGTATATTTGATTTGGTTAAGAAGTTTAAACGTTTGTGTATTATTAATTACTGTGTCTTTGGGTTAGTTGACAAGTTTAAACGTTTGAGTAATATAATTACGGTGTTTTCGGATTGGTTGAAAAGTTTAAAAGATTGTTTGTTATTTATTACTGTTTCTTTTGTTTGGTTGACAAGTTCATTAGTTTGTTTATTATCAATTACTGTGTCTTTGGATTGGTTGACAAGTTCAAAAATTTGTTTGTTATTTATTACTGTGTCTTTTGTTTGGTTGACAAGTTCAATAGTTTGTGTATTATCAATTACTCTATCTTTGGATTGGTTGACAAGTTTGAAAGTTTTTGTATTTTTAATTACTGTGTGTATGGACTGGTTGACAAGTTTAATAGTCTATGTACTATTAAATAGTGTGTTTTTGGATTGGTTGACAAGTTCAATAGTTTGTGTATTATTAATTGCTATATGTTATGAGTGGTTTACAAGGTTAAAAGTTTGTATATTATTAATTCCTGTATATTTGGTTTGTTTTGCAAGTTTAAATGTTTTTTCATTATTTATTACTGTATCATTGGATTGTTTTGTAAGTTGAAAAGTGTGTGTATTATTGATTACTGTATCTTTGAATGGTTGAGAAGTTTAAAAGTTTGTGTATTTTAAATGCTGTATATTTGGATTGGTTGACATGTTTAAAAACTTTGTTTATTATTTATTACTGTGTCTTTTGTTTGGTTGACAAGTATAAAGGTTTGTGTATTATAAATTATTTTGTCTTTGGATTGGTTAAGAAGTTTAAATTACGTGTATTATTAATTACTGTGTCTTTGGGTTAGTTGACAGGTTTAAACGTTTGTGTTATATAATTACGGTGTCTTTGGATTGGTTGAAAAGTTTGAAAGTTTTTGTATTATTATTTACTCTATCTTTGTGTTGGTTGACAAAACTAAATTTTTTGTATTATAAAATTCTGTATATTCTGATTGGTTCACAAGTTTAAACGTTTGTGTATTATAGAATGCTGTGTCTTTGGATTGTTTGATAAGCTTGAAAGTTTGTGTATTATTAATTACTGTATATTTGGATTGGTTGACATGTTTAAATGTTGTGTATTATTAATCAGTATGTCTTGGGATTTGTTGACAATTTTAAAAATTTGTTTATTATATATTACTGTTTCTTTTGTTTGGTTGACAAGTTCATTAGTTTGTCTATTATCAATTACTGTGTCTTTGGAATGGTTGACAAGTTTGAAAGTATTTGTATTTTTAATTACTGTGTGTATGGATTGGTTCACAAGTTTAATAGTCTGTGTACTATTAAATAGTGTGTCTTTTTATTGGTTGACAAGTTTAAAAGTTTGTTTCTTATTAATTACTGTATCTTTATATTGGTTGACAAGTTTAAATTTTGTGTATTATTAAATTCTGTATGTTCTGATTGGTTGACAGATTTAGAGATTGTCTATTATTAATTACTGCGTCTTTGGATTGGTTGATAAGCTTAAAAGTTTGTGTATTATTAGTTACTGTATATTTTGGTTCGTTGACAAGTTTAAAAGTTTGTGTATTATTAATTACTGTGTCTTTGGTTTGGATGACAAGTTTGAACGTTTGTGTATTATTAACTACTCAGTATTTGGACTGGTTGGAAGTTTAAATGTGTGAGTATTATTTATCACTGTATCTATAGATGGTTGACAAGTTTAAAAGTTTGTGTATTATTATTTACTGTACATTTGGTTTGGTTGAGAAGTTTAAACGTTTCTGTATTATTAATTACTTTGTCTTCGGATTGGTTAAGAAGTTTAAATTATGTGTATTATTAATTACTGTGTCTTTGGGTTAGTTGACAAGTTTAAACGTTTGAGTAATATAATTACGGTGTCTTTGGATTGGTTGAAACGTTTAAATTATGTGTATTATTAATTTCTGTGTGTTTGGGTTAGTTGACAGGTTTAAACGTTTGTGTAATATAATTACGGTGTCTTTGGATTGGTTGAAAAGTTTAAAAGTTTGTATATAATTATTTACGGTATATTTGGATGGTTGACGAGTTTAAATGTTTGTGTATTATTGAATGCTGTGTCTTTGGATTGTTTGATAAGTTTAAAAGTTTGTGTTTTATTAATTACTGTATATTTGGGTTTCTTGACAAGATTAAACGTTTGTGTATCAGTAATTACTGTATATTTGGATTGGTTGATATGTTTAAAGGTTTGTGTATTATTAATCAGTGTGTCTTTGGATTTCTTGACAAGTTTAAAAATTTGTTTGTTATTTATTACTGTGTCTTTTGTTTGGTTGACAAGTTCAATAGTTTGTGTATTATCAATTACTCTATCTTTGGATTGGTTGACAAGTTTGAAAGTTTTTGTATTTTTAATTACTGTGTGTATGGATTGGTTCACAAGTTTAATAGTCTGTGTACTATTAAATAGTGTGTCTTTGGATTGGTTGACAAATTTAAAAGTTTGTTTCTTATTAATTACTGTATCTTTGTATTAGTTGACAAGTTTAAATTTTGTGTATTATTAAATTCTGTATGTTCTGATTGGTTGACAGATTTAGAGATTGTCTATTATTAATTACTGCGTCTTTGGATTGGTTGATAAGCTTAAAAGTTTGTGTATTATTAGTTACTGTATATTTTGGTTCGTTGACAGGTTTAAAAGTTTGTGTATTATTAATTACTGTGTCTTTGGTTTGGTTGACAAGTTTGAACGTTTGTGTATTATTAATTACTATATGTTATGATTGGTTTACAAGGTTAGAAGTTTGTATATTATTAATTGCTGTGTCTTTGGATTGGATGACATGTTTAAACGTTTGTATATTATTAATTCCTGTATATTTGGTTTGTTTGACAAGTTTAAATGTTTTTTATTATTAATTACTGTATCATTGGATTGTTTTGTAAGTTGAAAAGTGTGTGTATTATTTATTACTGTATCTTTGAATGGTTAAGAAGTTTAAAAGTTTGTGTATTTTAAATGCTGTATATTTGGATTGGTTGACATGTTTAAAAATTTGTTTATTATTTATTACTGTTTGTTTTGTTTGGTTGACAAGTTCAATAGTTTGTGTATTATCAATTACTGTATCTTTGGATTGGTTGACAGGTTTGAAAGTTTGTGTATTTTTAAATACTGTGTGTATGGATTGGTTGACAAGTTTAATAGTCTGTGTACTATTAAATAGTGTGTTTTTGGATTGGTTGATAAGTTTAAAAGTTTGTTTCTTATTAATTACTAGATCTTTGTATTGGTTGCTTAAAAGTTTGTGTATTATTAATTACTGTGTCTTTGTGACACAGTGAATATTTTCAAATATTCTGTATATTCTGATTGGTTCACAAGTTTGAAAGTTTTGTGTATTATTAATTACTGTGTCTTTGGATTTGTTTACAAGTTTAAAAGTTTGTGTATTCTTAATTATTGTGTCTTTGCATTTGTTGACAAGTTCAAATGTTTGTGTATTATTAATTACTGTGTTTTTGGATTGGTTGAGAAGTTTAAAAGTTTGTGTCATATTATATATTGAATCTTTATATTGATTTACAAGTTTAATTTTTGTGCATTATTAAATTTTGTACATTCTGATGTACAAAAAAAGTTTAAAAGTTTGTGTATTATTAATTACTGTGTCTTTGGTTTGGTTGACAAGTTTGAACGTTTGTTTATTATTAATTACTGTATGTTATGATTGGTTTACAAGGTTAAACGTTTGTATATTATTAATTACTGTGACTTTGGATTGGGTGACATGTTGAAAAGTTTGTTTATTATTAATTCCTGTATATTTAGTTTTTTGACAAGTTTAAATGTTTTTGATTATTAATTACTGTATTTTTGGATTGTTTTGTAAGTTTTAAAGTTTGTGTTTTATTAATTACTGCGTTTCTGGATTTTTTTGTCAAGTTGAAAAGTTTGTGTTTTCTTTATTACTGTATCTTTAGATGGTTGACAAGTTTAAAAAGTCCGTGTATTATTAATTACTGTATATTTGATTTGGTTGAGAAGTTTAAACGTTTGTGTATTATTAATTACTTTGTCTTCGGATTGGTTAAGAAGTTTAAATTATGTGTATTATTAATTACTGTGTCTTTGGGTTAGTTGACAAGTTTAAACGTTTGAGTAATATAATTACGGTGTCTTTGGATTGGTTGAAAAGTTTAAAAGTTTGTGTATTATTAATTACGGTATATTTGGATGGTTGACAAGTTTAAATGTTTTTGATTATTAATTACTGTATTTTTGGATTGTTTTGTAAGTTTTAAAGTTTGTGTTTTATTAATTACTGCGTTTCTGGATTTTTTGTCAATTTGAAAAGTTTGTGTTTTCTTTATTACTGTATCTTTAGATGGTTGACAAGTTTAAAAAGTCCGTGTATTATTAATTACTGTATATTTGATTTGGTTGAGAAGTTTAAACGTTTGTGTATTATTAATTACTTTGTCTTCGGATTGGTTAAGAAGTTTAAATTATGTGTATTATTAATTACTGTGTCTTTGGGTTAGTTGACAAGTTTAAACGTTTGAGTAATATAATTACGGTGTCTTTGGATTGGTTGAAAAGTTTAAAAGTTTGTGTATTATTAATTACGGTATATTTGGATGGTTGACAAGATTAAAAGTTTGTGTATTATTAATTACTGAACATTTGGGTTGGTTGACAAGTTTAAACGATGGTATATTATTAATTTCTGTATGTTTTGATTCGTTCACAAGTTTAAATTTTGAGTATTATTCAGTACTCTATGTTTTTATCGTTCACGAGTTTAAAAGTTTGTGCATTAATAATTACTGTATCTTCGGATGGTTGACAAGTTTGAAAGTTTGTGTATTATTGATTACTGTATATTTGGTTTGGATGGCAAGTATAAACGTTTGTGTATTATTAAATACTTTGTCTTTGGATTGGTTAAGAAATTTAAATTTTGTGTATTATTATTTACTGTGTTTTGGGGTTGGTTAACAAGTTTAAACGTTTGAGTATTATTGATTACTGTATATTTGGTTTGGTTGGCAAGTATAAACGTTTGTGTATTATTAAATATTTTGTCTTTGGATTGGTTAAGAAATTTAAATTTTGTGTATTATTAATTACTATGTTTTGGGGTTGGTTGACAAGTTTAAACATTTGTGTATTATTAACTACTGTATCTTTGGATGATTGAGAAGTTTAAATGTTTGTGTATTATTGATTAATGTGTCTTCGGAATGGTAGACAAGTGTAAAAGTTTGTGTATTATTAATTACTTTGTGTTTGGATTGGTTAACAAGTTTAAAAAGTGGTGTATTATTAATTACTGTATGTTTTGATTCGTTTACAAGCTTAAATTTTGTGTATTAATAATTGCTGTATCTTCCGATGGTTGACAAGTATAAAAGGTTTTGTATTATAAATTACTTTGTCTTTGAATTGGTTATGAAGTTTAAATTATGTGTATTATTAATTACTGTGTCTTTGGGTTAGTTGACAGGTTTAAACGTTTGTGTAATATAATTACGGTGTCTTTGGATTGGTTGAAAAGTTTAAAAGTTTGTGTATTATAAATCAGTGTGTCTTTGGATTTCTTGACAAGTTTAAAAATTTGTTTGTTATTTATTACTGTTTTCGTTTGTTTGGTTGACAAGTTCAATAGTTTGTGTATTATCAATTACTCTATCATTCGACTGGCTGACAAGTTTGAAAGTTTTTGTATTTTTAATTACTGTGTGTATGGATTGGATGACAAGTTTAAAATTTTGTGTCATATTATATATTGTATCTTTATATTGATTTACAAGTTTAATTTTTGTGCATTATTAAATTTTCTACTTTCTGATGTACAAAAAAAAGTTTAAAAGTTTGTGTATTATTATTTACTGTGTCTTTGGTTTGGTTGACAAGTTTGAACGTTTGTTTATTATTAATTACTGTATGTTATGATTGGTTTACAAGGTTAAACGTTTGTATATTACTAGTTACTGTGACTTTGGATTGGGTGACATAGTGAAAAGTTTGTGTATTATTAATTCCTGTATATTTGGTTTTTTGACAAGTTTAAATGTTTTTGATTATTAATTACTGTATCATTGGGTTGTTTTGTAAGTTTTAATGGTTGAGAAGTTTAAAAGTTTGTTTCTTATTAATTACTAGATCTTTGTATTGGTTGTTTAAAAGTTTGTGTATTATTAATTACTGTGTCTTTGTGACACAGTGAATATTTTCAAATATTCTGTATATTCTGATTGGTTCACAAGTTTGAAAGTTTTGTGTATTATTAATTACTGTGTCTTTGGATTTGTTTACAAGTTTAAAAGCTTGTGTATTCTTAAATACTGTGTCTTTGGATTGGTTGTCAAGTTCAAAAGTTTGTGTATTATTAATTACTAATGTTTATAATAGATGGGCATGGAACATTATTACATGAGGAGAATAAGCCATATCTGAATAACTGTGAAGTTATAATGTTTATAATAGATTGGTATGGAACATTATTATATAAGGAGGATAAACCATATCTGAATAACAGTGAAGTTATAATGTTTATAATAGATGGGTATGGTAAATTACTACGTAAGGAGGATAAATAATATTGGAATAACTGTTAAGTTATAATGGTTATAATAGATGAGTATGGAACATTATTATGTAAGGTAGGTAAACCGTAAATTGGAAAATCAAAATATTTTCTTTTATTAAACATATTTATATTGATATTCTTGTTACCAATTGCTTTAACTTCTAAATCTAAATAGTGCGCATCTTTATGAGAAACTGTAGTATTTTCAGTTTCTAATTTTTTTTGATGAATGGAGTCAATAACATTATATATTTCAGAATAATTGTTTATACTAATTACATTAGTTATACATCTGTAAGTTAAAATAAAATATTTGGATTTGTATAGTTTTCAGTAAATATATTTTCATAATAATATAAATATAAATTTGCTACACGAGTTGAATAGTTAGCTCCCTTTGGAACTCCTATCACTTGTTTAAAAACCTGTTTTTTGAAAAAAATATATAATTATTATAAATACAGAAACTTAATATATCTTTTGATGTTTTTGGAACTATGTTTCCTTCTTTCAGTATTAGTAAAAAATAACACTATTGTTCCATTAATGACTTTAAAAGAAAGATAAAATCTTTTAATGGTATTGTGACATATAATGTAAAATCAAATGTTTCAATACAATTGATCTGCTCACAATTTATTAGACATTCTAAAATAGGTTGGTTATTTTTTTCTAATCTGAAATGTATGTCTTTTATTGTTAATATTTACATTTTCTGTTTATCAAATAAAATATTAAGTAATTTATTTAATAATATAGTGGATTGTTTGATAATTGTTTTTAATGAATTGGAAAAGAAATCTAAATATAATTCGAGATTTATGAAATTTTAGAATAGCATACAGAAATAGTGAATCTACGTAAGAATTATGTTTAAAAGAATGTTTATGATAAATTTTAACGAAAGTATTAGTTGCGGTATGTTTGGGTTGTTGAGAAGCTTGAAAGATTGTGTAATATTAATTACTGTATTTCTGGGTTGGTTGTCAAATTTAAAATTGGATTTGTTGACAAGTTTAATAGTTTGTGTACTATAATTTACTGTGTCTTTGGATTGGTTGATAAGTTTAAAAATTTGTGTATTATTAAGTACTGTGTCTTTGGTTTAGTTGAAAAGTTCAAAGAATTCTGAATTACTAATTACTGTGTCTTTGGAATGGTTGACAAGATTAAATCTTTGTGTATTAATAATTACTCTGCGTTCGGACTGGTTGACAAATTTAAATGTTTCTGTACGATTAATTACTGTTTCATTGGATTAGTTGACAGGATAAATGTTTGTGTATTATTAATTACTGTGTCTTTGGGTTGGTTCATAAGTTTAAAAAAGCGTGTATCATTAATTACTGTATCTTTGGATGATTGACAAGTTCAAAAGGTTGTGTATTATTAATCACTGTGTTTTGGATTGGTGGTGAAGTTTAATAGTTTGTGTATTATTAATTACTGTATGACTGGGTAGGTTCACAAGTTTAAAAGTTTGTGTATTATTAGTTACTGTATCTTTGTATTGGTTGACAAGTTTAAATTTTGTGTATTATTAAATTCTGTATGTTCTGATTGGTTGACAGATTTAGAGATTGTCTATTATTAATTACTGCGTCTTTGGATTGGTTGATAAGCTTAAAAGTTTGTGTATTATTAATTACTGTATATTTTGGTTCGTTGACAAGTTTAAAAGTTTGTGTATTATTAATTACTGTGTCTTTGGTTTGGATGACAAGTTTGAACGTTTGTGTATTATTAATTGCTATATGTTATGAGTGGTTTACAAGGTTAAAAGTTTGTATATTATTAATTCCTGTATATTTGGTTTGTTTGGCAAGTTTAAATGTTTTTTCGTTATTAATTACTGTACCATTGGATTGTTTTGTAAGTTGAAAAGTGTGTGTATTATTGATTACTGTATCTTTGAATGGTTGAGAAGTTTAAAAGTTTGTGTATTTTAAATGCTGTATATTTGGATTGGTTGACATGTTTAAAAACTTTGTTTATTATTTATTACTGTGTCTTTTGTTTGGTTGACAAGTATAAAGGTTTGTGTATTATAAATTATTTTGTCTTTGGATTGGTTAAGAAGTTTAAATTACGTGTATTATTAATTACTGTGTCTTTGGGTTAGTTGACAGGTTTAAACGTTTGTGTTATATAATTACGGTGTCTTTGGATTGGTTGAAAAGTTTGAAAGTTTTTGTATTATTATTTACTCTATCTTTGTGTTGGTTGACAAAACTAAATTTTTTGTATTATAAAATTCTGTATATTCTGATTGGTTCACAAGTTTAAAAGTTTGTGTATTATTGAATGCTGTGTCTTTGGATTGTTTGATAAGCTTGAAAGTTTGTGTATTTTTAATTACTGTATATTTGGATTGGTTGACATGTTTAAATGTTGTGTATTATTAATCAGTGTGTCTTGGGATTTGTTGACAATTTTAAAAATTTGTTTATTATATATTACTGTTTCTTTTGTTTGGTTGACAAGTTCATTAGTTTGTCTATTATCAATTACTGTGTCTTTGGAATGGTTGACAAGTTTGAAAGTATTTGTATTTTTAATTACTGTGTGTATGGATTGGTTGACAAGTTTAATAGTCTGTGTACTATTAAATAGTGTGTCTTTTTATTGGTTGACAAGTTTAAAAGTTTGTTTCTTATTAATTACTGTATCTTTATATTGGTTGACAAGTTTAAATTTTGTGTATTATTAAATTCTGTATGTTCTGATTGGTTGACAGATTTAGAGATCGTCTATTATTAATTAC